>NC_067161.1:19403605-19703605 GCF_903995435.1 Acomys russatus
TCATTAGACTGACTGTGGCATGGTAAGGCACCCCACCAGGGGCAAGTGGTCAAAAAGTAGGCAGCGGAGTCCATGTCAGAAATAGCCCCTGCTCCCCTGCCTCTGGGCTACATCAGAGCAGGAGCCTAGGTCCTCTCTGCACCTGTCGCTTGTTTGGTGCATCAGTCTCCCCTGGCCACTTTGGGCTCAGATTTGTTGGCTCTGTTGGTCTTCTTGTGGAGCTCTTGTCCCTTCCAGGTTCCTCTATCCCCCCACTCTTCCATAAAAGACTCCCTGCCCTCTGCCTAAAGTTTGGCTGTGAGACTCAGTTCTGCTTCCATTCCCCGCTGGGTGGTCTTTCAGAGGACGTCTATGACATCTATGCTACTAATATTCAGTGTCCAAGCTCAAGTATTCCTCCTGCCTCCGTGCTTGGAGGACAGGTGTGACTTACCATGCCTGGGTTGTAGATTCATTTTAGGCAAATGTAGTTATTGCATTTAGTGGCTCATTATAGTTTCATTTATGTCATTTTCTTCCTTCAAGAAAGCTCTGTTACCTTTTACTAAAACAAAAGGGTGGAACATGGGTATAGTCTGATACCAGAAGTGCTCCTAAGCAGAGCAGATGTTTGAGAATTGAAAGCAAAGGTTGACGTGGATCATAAAATGGAAAGAAATGGACATCACTTTCCAACATATAGGAGAAGTATCAAGGGCTAACATTAAAGTTAAATCAAACAGAAATTAGAAGTCGCATCAAGAACGGCCCAAAAGGAACACATTTTAGCACCTAGATCTTGGTGCATAATCTGATGACCAGAAACAGAAAAAGCCCTGTCCCTCCCCTAGGGGGAAACCTGAACACAGAAGACAGACTGGGAGCATCTTATTGAGTCAGAAGGGAGAAAAGTGCTCCCCACTCTTGCAAACAAACCCCAAATAACAGAAACAAACAAGCTCACAGGCCTGGTGGCAAATGAAACAAAGTCACCCAGAGGCCAAGGAAAATAGGCCACGGCAGCCATATCAAGCAGAATGTGGCCAAGACCGAATTTGAGTATTGTAGTACTAGCTTTTAAAAGCCATAGTATGGAATGAATATGGTCCATACAGATATAAATGATTGTGTAGATAAATAAATGAAAAGTAAGAACATGTAGAAGAATTCCTACTTACTTATGCACATCCTTGTCCCAGTGAGGTGGAGTATAAGACCATGTTTAATGTGATTTGTATATAACTATTGTCCCTTAAAAACATATTTTGAAGAGTACAAAATGAATTTTACAGAGAGAAAGCCTGAAATAAAACCCACTATGTCAGTCACATGCTCAGGATCAAACTAATCAGTGTTAGGACAAGTTAGCAAAATACTCTATTGAAATACTATAATAGGAATGCCTCTTGGCCTTTGCAGCCTTCCTCCCTCGAACACATGGAAACTAATAAGTAACTACCAGGCCCATTTCCACTGTGAGTCATTCCATAATAATCCCAGTGTTCTAGAACTGCCAGGTCATCAGAGATAAACAAAGCCTAAGAAAGCTCCCATAAACTAGGAGACTCTAAAGGGGAGCAGTGTTAGTCAGAGAGAACTCTGGGTGGCATGCTGGCACAGAGGAAGGACAGCAGGGGAAACTGAGGAAGTCTGAATTAGCATTAGGCTTCAGTTGATACCCACGCATCAGGACAAGCTTACTGCTTGAGACAAGCTCATTTTCCTATTGGACAGAGTTAATAGTGTGGAAGATGAGGTGGGGGTGCTCACAACTCTCAGGATGATGTTTGGGAGTGCTCTGTCCATCTAGATCCTTCTAAAGGTTAAGCTGGTTTTAAGAGACTCATTCTGAATTTGGTTAAAAAGGTTTTTTTTTTTTTTTTTTTTTTTTTTTTTTTTTTTTTTTTTAAACAATCTTGCTTTATCCAGAGAGGATTAAAAAAGTAAAGAAGCAGAAAGAAGAAGTGATCACTATTTGGGGAGATAAACTAGAGAAACCATTTTGTGAATTGTAAATTTTCTTTATTTGCTTTTTTATAAACCAGAGCTAAATTGGTCAAATAATTTCTGGAATGTTACTTTATCCCATGGCATAGCACCTTTGGTTGATAATAAGAGGCCAACTTTAATTATGTGCCATTATAATTTGCATGAGTTACTTATTTTTCTAAAAAGTCAGATGAACGAACCAAAGTAGAAGAGATTCACCGTGTATCTTCAATGATAAGACACAGGTACATAATGATTTTTTTTCATGAAATTTAAAACAGAAGTGTAATCCCCCCCAAACCTCTCAAATGTGAAGTACTTCACAAAAGGTCATGCACTGTTTTGTTTGAATCATTTAAACATATAATAAAAACCAGCTAACAGCAATGTTCATACAAAATTCAGAAAATAAAAGTAACATAAATGTTCAAAAGAAGCAATAAACCATATAGAACTGTTGTCATGTTAAATCCCATATATAACCTCAACTAATCTTGCCGCACTATATCTTGGAATTTGGAAAGGAACAGATAAAATAATATGTTTTGGTGAAAGAAAGGACAGAAAATGAGCTCTTTAACAATTGAGATGTAACAAGAATAAATTAATAAAAAAATTAAGCTAAGAATTAATAAGTATTGATTTAAAACTGAAGATATAACACAAACGTATTTTTGTCTGATTTTAAAGTATTAATCTTAGAGGAACACAGTGTGTCCTAACATGAGACACCCAAGGCTAAGCAGTGAGACTGCATGAGCTACTCTGGGGGAAAAGGAGCAGGCCTATCATTGAGCATGGCCGGGGGGGGGGGGGGGGGGGGGGGGGGGTGGGCGGGGCACGGAAGGCAGACACGGAATGGCACCACTGTCTTCCTTAGGCGTGGTTTCAAAAACCACAGTCCACGGCGCATCAGCGGAAAGTCCTCCATTCTGCAAAAGAGTGAAGGGAGTAGTGGGAAACAGTGGCCAGTGAGCATGCTCACTGTACTTGGTTAAATTGCAGGAGAATCTTAGAGGGGAAGAAAGGAAAGGAAGAAAGGGAAAGGAAAAAGAAAAAAGAAAACATAAAAGAAAATCTAAACATATATGTTAATGCTGTAAATAACGACTTCATTTCGTGACAATTTTTTCAGAGCACGAACATGAGCATTTTTATCAATATTTCAGTACAAGTAAATCCATGGTTTTGATACATCGGATCACTTTAATGAGACCATTTCCACAATTCATATTCAGTTAAACTTCAGGAAGATTATCTGATGTGCTATGGCACATATATAAACATGCAGAGAATTGTAATCAAGATGGTGATGTAAGTACCTGAATGGATTTTAAGGTGCCTGCTAGGAACCCTGGTGCCTTTCAAACAGAAACAACAGAAATGCGTGGAAAAGTGATTTTTTTTTTTTTTAATAAAGTGCTGAAGAACATTGCTGAAGTGTCTTTTAGTGTCTCGTGGAAGGCAGATCTTGCAAGGGATGAAACAGGATATTCAGTTAGGTGGTTTCTAAGTGTTAAAAGAATATGTTTCTCTCTGCTGCTAACAAAACACCAGAGACTGGGTGGCTAATGAAAAACCAGAAATGTATTTCACACAGCTCTGGGTCCTAGGAAGTGCAAGGTCAAGGTGCTTTTCCTTGCTGTCTCATGAGGCTGTACTCATAATTTCCAAATGCCTCCTACACCAGATGGGGAAAATGAGATGGAGCCTTCCCATAGAAGAAAATAGATAAAACAAAATAGGGATGAGGTGTCCCCTGGTAAAAATGTGTAATGTCATTGACGCCTTCATAAATCTTTAAGAGGCAAACACTTCCCCCACAGGCCCCACCTTTATGTCATGATGCATTAGGTACATGTGAGGTTTCAACCTTGTGAATTTTGGGACAAAAATTCAATACGCAGTCTGATGGCTTATTCTTTCTAACTCCTCACTGTTAAAAGTAAAGAGGAAAGATGAATCCGAGGAATTCTGAAGGAGAGGGGGCCAGATTGAGAAAACTCTGTATCTTTGTATTATGAACAGGAAGAAATAGAGGTTTGAAGGGAACACCAACATGTGGCTGTGCAAACATCTAACCACCATCTGGGCAGAACATTTAGCCAATGAACATATGCTTGAGCCTTAAGATACAAAAGAATTCCTCTGGCTGAGATTTTAACTCACTTATGACTGGTCAAGCCTTCTAAGTCCTTTCCTTGTATTGGTAAGTTTTATCTCATCCTTTCCACCACTGTATTGAAGCATATAATTTGGCAGCATTTATAAGATTATACAACAAACCATATCTTGAATGCCGCCCTCCAGATTTATAGGATCTTTGCTTGGGATTTTAAAATTTAGAGTTGATGCTAGAGAGTGGTTGGGATACAACGAGTATGCTCTACATCCAAGAAAAACGCAGATTTAGGCATCAAGACTCAAGGCGACTGGATGAATTGTGCCTCTGTCTATATGTGCATCATCTTTCTTAACTGCTCGTTAATATTTGGAGAGGTCATGGGTGTGAAGTCTTGGCTTGGTTGGACTTTTAATAAGGCAATGTTTGATTTTTATCTCTGCATCTGAGGATATTGAGAAAAGAGACATCTGTAAGCCAGAACAATTTGAGGGCCATTCATGAGAATGTAACCATGCTAGTAAATTTGTTTTAGATTTCCACCTTCCAGAACTGTATAAACAATTTCAGTCATTTATGTCACCTCATATATAGCATTTTGTTACGACAGCACACAGTGCCTTAGATATAGCAAGCCATTCAGTGCAGTTCCTAAAAAAATTGGACTGCTCTTTTTCCCTCTTTACTTATTTATTGATCTATTTATTTATTTAATGTACATGCATGTGTATGAGCACATATGCGTGTGCGTGTGTGTGTGTGCATGCACATGTGTGCGCGCGCATGTGTGTGTGTGCATGCACATGTGTGTGCGCGCATGTGTGTGTGTGTATTACTGGGCATAGAACTCCCAATGCTATGCATACTTTGTAGGTTATCTAACCCTGAGTGATATTCTCACATCTGATTTTCTTGTAAAAGAGTGGTATCTTTGCACAGTGATATGGCAGGCAGACTGTAATGCACTGCTAAAGCTCAGTGAATAGGCAGGCAGGCTTTTATCCAGGTACAGTTAGGAGATGTATTTACCTCTTTAACAGTGTAGACATTTCAATTAAGGGTTGGTGTTCATGCTTATGAAAGAATCCAAGGGGAAAAAAAGGTCACAAATTTTTATTTCATGATTTAAAATTTTATTGCAGCTGTCTAGGCATATTCAAGATAATTCTAGAACAACTTTTTGGCTTTGTGTAAATTTCCTTAATATTATTTACAAAGGCTTTATTCTTTTTTAAGGCTGACCGGCAGAAAGTTAATCTTGATTTATAGTAAAATACCTTAATATATATTTAGAATGGCACTTGAAATGGACAGTACTTTGATATGAACTGTTTGTAACTTCAGTTATATTCTGGAGATTAAACGGTTGTTTTCAAATCTACTGTGTTGTATCCCCTGCTACTTTGAAATACCACCTTGCTCTCACTGCTCTGTGTCTGTTGCTGAACTTGCACGGTTCTGGTTTGGACTCCTGTAGCCCTAAAGTCCATCTGGAAGATGACTGTCCCCACAAGACTCACCTTCCCTGTCACCTGTCATATCCAGGAGCAATGACTGCTTCCATTAGATTCTCAGCTCACTTTATAGACAGATGCCTTTATCACAGAACTTCTCTGCACACTGCAGGTTTTTGTTTGGTTACTGACACAGGGTTCACTCTGCCCAAGCCTGCCTAAAACCCGTAATCATCCCATTTTAGCGCAATGCATTTTGATATTAACTGAGCTTAAAACATGTTTTCCTGATTGTGTTTTATTGATATGACATGCTCTTTAAAGGGCTGGGTAAAAATGTTTAATCAAAACTACCACTGCTTGAAAACTTTGGATCCTTAATGAAAGTGAATTATTAAGTTACGATGTTTTCACTTTTCTTAAGTACCAAAGGAAACAAATACCAAAATCCCTGCTTTCCCCTTTCTTGTTCTTGTTCAATGCTGCAAGTGTGGATCGACCATACAGATGGTTGTGGTATAGCAGTATGTATGTTTGTTGTTCTGCACTTTGCAAGAGCCTATTAGAAAGACCACAAGGAGCCTGGAATTCTCCACAGTTGTGTCCGTACTTCCTTTGTAAACTTCTGAGATGTGATTTGTATTCCTTAGGTAATAGACAGGCTTTCTTCAACTTTCTTTACAGCCAGCCTACTGAGCCTCTTCAGTCTCCATTCCTGCCACTCCCGTGGACAACAACAAAAGCACACACAAAGAAGCTAGAGACCAAAGATGCCTTTTCATGCTCCAAATCAAAGGCTACAGCCTCCTGAGCTTGGCATATACTCCAAACACTGCTCCCAAGTAGGGGCTCATCCTGATCAGCTGGCTACAGCATGTGGCCAGCAGAACCAGAGGAACTACAAATGGCTGCACCCACCCCTTCTCCAGGGGGCTTACCTTAGCAAAGAAAGGAGACAGCAAAGGGCTAACATCAAAAGGCATGGTGGGTAGACTGTAGAGGCCGTGTATGAAGCTTCTTACGTGGGTTCTGGTGTGTGAGAGATGGAAATGGATTTCTCACACAGCAGTAGGGTGCGCTGCATGGAGGCTGCCATCATTGGGATGGGATGGGATGCTAGGAAGTTACTCAAACCCATAAGCCTTGCTTTCCTAATTCATCAAGCAGGAACTTACAATAGCATCCTTAGGTTGGTCAAGATGATCTCTCAAAGGCCCAGGGGAAAGCTAGTTCATAATAATAGCTCACTTCGGCAGTAGCTTAGGTTTTTCACTTATTAGGCATCTGAGATACAGGACAAGCACCTTGTTGTTAATAGTAATTGATATATTGTTAGCCTGATAATGAAATTATTAACCTGATTTGGAGAATAAATCAGTGCAGAAAATGATGGCAGAGGTTTTGGAAAATGAAATTGGAGCTGGAATGGAACTTGGAGTTACTGGATTTCCCAAGTCTCCCCTTTAACGTCAGAGTCTCCATTGTCCAAATAAAGGATGGTTTTCACCCTCAGTGCTAATATGGCATCACTAATGAGGTCAGCCAGGTGATAATAGTGATAAAGCTGAGTGTGTACAAAACTACAAACTAAGACTTCACAGAGTGAGGATAGCTAGTCTACTAGGCTAAAACAGCCAAGGCCCCATGTAACCATGGTAAGACTCACAGAGTCTAACAGAAGAACATAAGTGAGCTGCTAGCAATCTCTTCTGTTAGAATGTAAACATCTGAGCCCCTTATAAATGCTGATTTCTAAAGGCAACCATGGCTGTGAAAACAGAGGAGCAAAATATGTGCACATCAGAGTGTCCATCGGGTGTAAGAGGCCAGCAGATTTATCCCTCAGATGGTACGGCTTGCAAACCACCAGCACTGTAAGGCAGGCCATTTGTGGGTGCTGTATTTGATGGCACAAGGGTGACAGGATTTTATGAAGTGGGATTAGCAAAGGAGTAAAGGTCAGAAAGGAGAGAGAAAGAAAAAGGAAGTGAGGGAAGGAGAGGAGAACAAAGGAATGCAGATGTATTATGGGAGAGAAGGAAAACGAGAAAGATGTATTAGAAGATTGGAATGCTAAAAATAACAAACTTGAAACGGAGTAAGTTGTCTTATTTTCTGAGGCTGAACTTTGGAAACACCAGCATTGCAGGGATACTGCATGAAGTGTTGAGAATGATCTACCGTCATTCACTGAACTCATGTAGCGGCTGCTAATCTTCTTAAGGTCAGTGTTTAGGTTTGGATGGAATCACTGGCCAGTGCCAGGCTCTCTGGGCTGGAACCCAACTTCACAATTTTCTAATGGTGCAAACCCCAGCGAGCTACTTAACCTCTCTTCATCTCCATTTTTTCCTTTGCCAAAACGAGGATAAAGGAAAAAATTGTACTTAAGCTGGGCACGAAGAACAATGAAAAGCAATTCATAAAAAGCACTTAAGTATCTGGCACATAGCAAATAAAATTAAATTATTAGTACACTCTTAGATTGTTTCCAGAGGGACACCACACACACATACACACACACACACACACACACACACACACACACACACACACACACACACACACACACTCATCATCAGCCCAACACTAGTGAACTAATATTTCCATTATAACTCCCTCAGATCCATTCCCTCCAATTCTAGTGCTATACAGAGTCAAGCCCAGGTGACGACCAGATTCACAAGCCTAGGAAGAATATTTTAAAAGCTCTCACAGGTATTTGGTACTTAAATCTTGTGGCAGTTTAAAAGAACTCCTTTATGCGAGGCTTGCTGTTTAAAGGTTTAACTCTTAATATTTATTAGTCTGCATCACTTGGCCTGGAATGAATAGAGTGGGAAGAGAGAACACCACTGAAAAGCCACAGCTAAAACTGGAAAGTAACCAGAGACACATTGCCTCTTATCTCACTGCCTGTTTTCTACCAGGCGGCAATGCCATCACCTGCCCACCACCCCAAACTACCCATACTAGCAAGTGTAGGGGCACATTATTTCTTTGCAATTATTTTTAGTATGATGCTTGTTTAATCTGAGTAATTGCCTGCCTGAGTCCTTAGTGCCACAAAAAGGAAAGGGAAAAGGGAAAAGATAAGGAAGACAGTGACGTGGGGAAGGCTGTGGCTTCTTAGTAAGCTTTTAATAGTATTGGTTTCTTTAGTGGTAAAATAAACCCACAGTCACACTATGTACTAACTGATGCTTTAAGGATTTAATGAGGACATTAGGTCCTTAAATAACCCTGTGATCAGTGATATCATCATTAGTGGTCTTTGACATTTGAATAGATTGAAGCTAAGCAGACATTCTCAGAATTCCACAGCTAGAGAAAGTGGTAAGGTTCCAGCCAAGGAGCACTGAGGGAGCAAGCCCCCTCCCATTTTCTTTGATTTGTCTTAGTAACTCATTAGGAATCCAGTCTTATTCCCCTATTCTTTTGGAAGGGCTCCCTCTAATTACCTTTCCTGTCTTCATCCATTTTACTTACTGCTCATATCACTGTTACAATATTTCTTTTATCTTTGTTAATGGCTTATAGATTCACATCGAACCTTTATTACAGGCCCCATTGTTTCTCAGGTTTAAATGTGCATCGGTTGAAAAAAGATCTATTATGTTTTAAGCAAACTTCTGAATTTACACTTATACTTGCAAGAAACTCTGAGCATCAGTTGCCTCTGCAATTTGGAACTTGGCTATGGTGTCTCTATCTAGTACCATCTACACTTGGCTTGCTGGATGGGCATGTTTGAATAGAGCACTGGTATTTTGCTATAATGTAGGAAATGAAAGATACAAGTTAACCAACTGAACCAACAGTTCATAAGTGCTCACATATTGGCTGCTTCCATTTGTATCCTTGAGCTAATTAGTTTTCTGGTGATTAATGTTTATGAACTCAACCCAGTGGAAGCAAATAAAAAACTGCACAGGATATCCCTGATGCGACAGGTCACATTAAGAATCCCAAGGAAGGAGCCTACGCTATTCATGGGGAAGTAACTGGGGCACAGCCAAGCAATGGTGCCAAGCACACTGAGTTCTTATCTCCTGACCCTCCCCAGCAATATGGAGGCTTCCGGTTCAGTAGTGATGAAGCTGGTCTCTAGGGAAACAAAGCCTGCTTCCGCTTCACGGGTGCAGCTCCCAGCAAAGAAACCCTCGCCATGATCGAGTTCAGATGCACGCAGGCAAAGGAAGCAATTTTGACAAAGAATAGCAAGAGCTGTCCATACAAAAGTAGAACAAAAACATAAAAAGGCATAAAAGGTATTGATAATTAATTTGAAATACCGTAAGGAAACGGTAGCTAAAGTGAGGGGGAAAATAGAGCCTCAACAAAGACAAGCCAAACTGCCGAGGCCATGAAAGCAACTGCCCCAACACTGTGCACTGCAATTGCAACGCCCAATTTTTTTTTTTCTGTAATTATGGTTCTACTTATGCCATCTTAGATTCATAGAAAAACTTGAGTGGATGGGGGATTATTTCATGCTGGGAATACAAAAATAAGTTTGAACAAATTGCCCATTTGTGATTATTTAAATAAAACATCATAATTGGAATATGTTGGTCGATAAAGGCAATTCTTTTTCTTCTTTCTCTTTTGTATAAGAACAATACACTAAATGCTATCTTGATTTTTTTTTTTTACTGCATTTCTGTAAATACAGTATTTAATGCCAGGTGCCCCCTCAATGTTACATTGTGATGGGCTCCGTCAATGGAGGAGTAAAAGCACCCTGTGCTGTTGCTCCCCCACCACTCAGCCTCTCACAAATCATTATCCACATTCTCGGCAGCTATGTTGTCTTCTACGATAATTATATGCAACTTGACTCAGTGGTGCACACATTTAATGGGTCCCCCTTTTACTGCATTCATTTGGACTCTGGTTCCCTTGTATAGTTACATTCCTCACCATTGTTTTCATGATTGTTTTGAAATATGCCTTTCAGATGAAAAGGATTCTCCCACTTTTCTCACAGTTTCGACAAAGAAAGTAGCTAATCTGGAGACATCTTATGAACCTCCAATCTCAGTTGGAGTGGTAGGACAGGGAGCACTGTACTGCCAGTGTCTCTGTGGGTGCAGCCACATGCTAAGGACAAAGGGCCATGGTTATTGCTCAGGGCCCTACCAACCTGTTTAACACTTGATAGAGTTGCTGGTTGTTCTGACATCTCAGCTTCTGTGTTTAAGTATCTGAAACACAATTTCTCATTTTAAGCATGATTTAAACAACTTATCTTTGCATACCATCCTTCAGTAGACAAAATACAATAAGATTTCAGTGTGTGTATTGGAGAGCGAAACTCTAAGGAGACCAATTACGTGACAGAGAGTTTCTGCCAACAGTATTAAGGTGGAGGAAACAAAGTTAGGAATACCATACAAAAAAGGGGTGGGGCATTTCTGTGGGCCCCCAAGTCTTCAGGGAATGAAAAGATAAAGAAATGAATGTTGGCAGACATGGAGCTGTTATTTCACTCCTAAGGTTTCTGTTTTACATAATTTAATTTAAACTGTAGGAAAAAAATACCTAGTACCCCCATCTACTCTGCTACCATTTGAAGTGTGGGATCCACTTGCTAATGCTTGGTGAGATGAAGGAGCAGATGTCATGGGGCCAGGGCTCTTGCTTGAAGCTATCTCATGATAGACAAACCTTGTTCCTCACATTCTTGCCCTATATACAGAGCTGTGATGATTCCAAGAGCTTTGTGTCTACCCCAAGGAGAACACCGCTTGAACTTAACACGTCAGTGTACAGGACAAGAGTGAGACAGCCTGACCTCACACCCAGAGCACAATTGTCCCTAATGGCTCTTTAGTAAACAGAGCACCCATTCTAAAACTCCACGGTAAAACAGGAATCCCCGTAAGTCACACCAAACTGATAGTACAACTCTGAGCCCTTGGAAAGCACAAAGCCTGGCATTTATCAAACAGTCCAGTTAAGGCTGGTTGTTACAATGAAAGAGCTTGTCAAGGGCGTGGTCCTCAAAGACTCTTTGACACTGTAAGGTCCAGAAGGGTATTTTTCTATCTAGGAGCTAATGACAATGTGAATTTTGATATTTAACATAACTAATTAATCCCAACACTATATGAAGAATCAGAGATATGAGGAACTAAAGAAATTGTTTTGAAAAGAAGGAAAATCAATAAAGCCATAAATTGATTTCGCCAACCAAGTTGACTATAACAACCCTTGATTTCCATCCTCTGTGACTTTTCCTTTCTTTCCTTTTCCCAGCCTGAAAAGTTTGAGCGTGTGTGTATATTCAGTCAGTAATTTCCTGACCAATATTTTTCCTAATTCCATTCATGATATTTTCCTTCATAGGTTTTTCTAGACATTAACATAATGTATAAGATGGAGATGCCACCACTGTATTTAAAAAATGTAAGATGAACACCAACTAAATCCAAACTTTTTGACTATCTAGTTGACATTTTGTTTTAGATAGGCTCCATGTGAACACACTTAGAGACATTTCACAGAGAAGACTGTGGCATGGAGGCCAAAAAAGGTGATGCCTCTTCATCTTACAAGGCTAACACATTCTAATTGTTATGGCATCATTTATTCCGAAAGACGCAACTCCTGTGTGACAACTACTACTGTCTATTTATTCATTCCACATATAGGCAATGGTATTATTTTAGGTACCATGCATCTCTTAGTGAAACACATACAGGTGGTCCTTAATATGTTCATGTTTTGATGGGAAGACAAGCAAAAATAAACAAAGAGCAGAGAGGGAAAAGATGAAGTATATTTGGCTGACTAGGAAAGAATCTTTTGTTTGAATGTGCACCCCAAAAGTTGAAAACTTATCCCTACATTTATATTTTTGCTCAGTTTGTTTGGTTGGTTTGTTGATTGTTCAGTTTAGGCAGTTCTCACCATATCACCCAGGATGGTTGAATCCTTGATGTCCCTGCCTTTGCCCACTGAGTGCTAGGATAGAAGTGTGCACTGCCATTCTAGGATCCCAAATTCATCTTTTTGTGCTGTTTTTGGGGAAGGTTCTGTGCAAGGTAATTGAGATTGGCTAGGGTCATGGGATTGGGGCCTTATCAGGGCAGTGGCAGGAAGAGGAAGGTAACCTGAAACTGTATGCTCTACTTTCTTTGTCTTCACAGTGTGTGATGCAGCAAGAAGGCCTGGGCCAGAAGTACCTGCCACTCATCCGGACGTCACAGTCTCCAGAACACTGAAAAATATTTTTAGATAAATCACCTAGATTTAGGTTATTCAAGTGTATTAACACAAACTGAGTAAGAAAAAGGAGCCATTACTTGGGTAATGACATTTGAGCCAAGAGCAAAGGAAAGGCTATACAGAGAATGAAATTGAAAATTATTTTTCTGTCTGAGTGTAGTGGGAGGCCCAGCTCAGGTCTAAGAAGAGAGGACACTAGTATGAAAAGGCGATGGAAATTTAGCAAGATGGAACACGTCAGGTCACTAGGTCTTGTTGAAAAGTTGTCAAAGCTTTAGTTTATACATTGGGAAGGGAAAATACACATCAGCCCACTAAGATCTGCACACACACTGAATTCATCCAGCTGATGGCATTTGTAACCTCCTCACGTCAGTCTAAACCAGCCCAAATTTAAAACATAATTTAGCACAACAGCATCACAAAAATCACCTGTTTGTGATTCACTCTATTTTAAAATCTCTTTCTCAGTAGAATATTTACAAGCTTGATTCTTTACCTAGAAACCACCATATCGCATAATCTTTAAAATAAATTATTACATTTAGTTATTGGTGTGTGTGTGTGTGTGTGTGTGTGTGTGTGTGTGTGTGTGTGTGTGCGCGCGCGCGCGCGCGCCACAGAACAAATGTGGAAGTCAGAGGACAAACTGCAGGAATCTGCTTTCTCCTTGATTACACTGGTATTGGGTATCAAACTCAGGTCCTTAGGTTTAATAGTTAGAGCCTTACACACTGGGCCATGCACCTGCTGTAGTCCTTTGAAGTGACCAGCTTTTACCTGTATGACCACAGATCCATGAGGAGCCTCCAAGAGGCTTTTTCTGAGCATGCCAGCTAAGTGACCTCACTCTTTATTGTTTGGCATTTCTACTAATCACCATTTATTACATCCATTTATTCCACAGGTTTTTGTCAAGTTCCTACTGCCAAAGACTATCTCGAAGGCTGATGGTTCCCCTTTCTCTGATTTGATTCTAACCTTTTAATATATTAAGGTTTTAATTTCTATCTCGCCAACTGGAGGCCACCTTCTATAAGAGCAACAGCCATGTGCCTTTTCTTCACCATTTTATCCTTTCTGATACGTGGCAGGCAATCAAAAAAGTTTGTAGAATAAATGTTTAATAGTATTCAGAATTTCTGGGTTTCCTTTAGGCCTCCAATATAGAATTTCTTTCATTAATTTTTTATGTGATAGGTAATTATAAATAGCTCTTTTCTCCAGTAGCTAGGAGCTTACTTATGGCTTAGTACTTTTCACATATAAATCTTTCTTGAATTTACCTCAATGCTGAGCATGATGTTGGGCTTTTCCCCGGTCACTGAACTGATTAAGCCTGAAGAGGCTGGCTTTTTAGAAGAGTATGGAACCAGTACTGAAATGTTGTGTTTGTTTCACACACAAACACACAAAAGCAACAAGATAGATGTTATTTCCACAATTGTATGCATGGCTTTTCATTCATTATAATATTAAACACTATGTCACTATCGCCTTCAGAAGCCTACAGTCCACTCCCCGCTCTCCTCACTTATACCATCATGTGGGACAATTCCCTGCCATACCCACCAAAGCCCAGCCACATGTCCCTGTTTTTCGTCTTGAGCTGTACTAATGTCAGGCCTGAGCACTGAGCACACTCACGCTCAACACCTTCTACCTTGATGGCCTCAGCCCAGGCTGCTGTGTCTCCTTCATAGGGTCATTCAAATTCCATGCCTCCGAGTGGTCTTCCTCAATCCACTCCGTTCCTTTCCTCATTCCACACCAAACCTTGTCTTTCTATACCATTGCTCCAGTTTTATTGTCACTGTTAATAACTTACCTATGACATTATGTTTTTATCCACAGATTTGTCATTGAATCTCCCTGCTACCACACTCAAGCCCAGTACCTCAAAGATGTTAATCTGCTGGTATTATCTGTTGTGTTTAGAATAGTACTCAAGATATTGGCAATGTATGGCAAATATGTGAGGAATGAATAAGTGCAAACCAACTAACTACATACCAGTGCTGTTCATATACACCAGTGACCGGTGTAAAGCTCCTAGACTCTGTTTAAGTCCAAATCCACAGTATATAATAAAGACCCAGACTAAATTTTAGTTAAAAAGACCTGATACACACACACACCCCCATTTTATGGGGTGTTATAAAGGCAAAAAGAGATTTTTCTGTGGTAAAGGGTGATAAATTCCATGGTGGGAAGTAAGTCAACTTGATAGAAAGAAGTAGGTTTTTCTCCTTTGTGCATTCAGCATACCTCCTATATCCCAGGAAAGCTACAGTGGTTGCTATTTTAATTTATATAAAATAAAAACAAAACCTATACTAGGACATTTGCTTCCCTAAACCTCACCTAGCATCATTCAGACTATATTTAAATCATATTTACTTATTTGTAAGTATCATTTAAATAGATGAATATAAATTATTGCTGGCTAATTTTTAGTGATTTACTGTAACACTTGATTTTAAAATGTCAAGTGGCCATTAGTAGTAAACCTTGACAAATTTATTTGCTGTAATATCCCTACTTAAATATTATCATTGTGTTATTTAATTTTATTGGCTTATTTTTTTTTTAAATATTTTGGAAATGGTTGAAAGTTTTATTTTTATGTACAGTAATTCATTCTCAATTTAAAGGAAATTTTAAGACCATGGAGCAGAAGGGGCAGGGGAATGCTCTACAGTAGATAACAAAACACCATTACACCTGACTTGCAGCAGGGGCTGATAGGAGAGGGCTTGCACTACCCGTGACTTCCAGCAGGGGGTGCTAAAAAAGGGCCTGAACTACATCTGACTTCCAGCAGGGGGTGGTGAAACAGGACCTGCACTACATATGACTTCCAGCAGGGGGTACTAAAACAGGGCTTGCATTGCACCTGATTTCCAGCAGGGCCTGCTAGAACGGGGTTTACAATGAAACAGGAAGGGAAAATGTTGCTTTGTGACATCTGCCATCTAGGTCAGGGTAAATAATGCAGCAGTGGGGAACATTTTGTAGACTCTGCACTAAGGGAGTCTGGAATCTGATAGTTAATATTTCCTCTACTCTGCAATGAATATGCATTCATCGTCCTTTCAATCAATGTGCCTGAACACGTTGAACACACATATGGTTTGTATTTGAGGTGTTACAAGTAAAACAAAACAAAAGCAACAACAACTTCTTGTGGAGCTACTTGTGTCTCTATTTACCCACCGAGCATACTTATTTCAATTTTACCCTTAGGTTCTACATTGTGGCCCTAATAACTGTGATTTCTCCATGGTGGAGTGATTTAACCCTATCTGATGCTTCTCACGGATAAAACACAGAGATCAGATTCACACAGTCCGACGAGGGTCACAGTCGTTTGGTTGGCGATAAGGCTCTCCATGTTCAGCTGTACAACAGCATAGTCAGATGGCGTGTTTGTTACGGTCTGACGTGGCAGGCTTCAAGTGGATTGTCTACATTTCTCTCAAGTTCATAAATGCCATTATACTATTTGTGGGTCACACATTGAAAACTATTGTCTTGATCCTTGCTTTCGGTAGAAGGGAAATCCTAGTAGCAAGACCAACAAATCATTGATGTTTTTCTAGGAATTTTACACATACTCTTTTAATCCCAGCTCTTGGGAGGCAGAGTCAGGTAAATCTCTGTGAGTTCAAGGCCAGCCTGGTCTACAAAGTGAGTCCAGGACAGCCAAGGCTACACAGAGAAACGCTGTCTCAAAAAAAAAAAAAAATTGAGGTACAGGTGTTACTTCTAGGGTTCTGGACAACTTTGGCTTTCTTTAGGTTCTTCTAAAATTCGTGGCTTTTAAAAATAATGAACATATGGAGTTTTTATTGTCATTGAGTAAATAGTTAATTAGATTTCACAAGAAATAAAATTTTTACGAAGCTTAGAATTATTATATATTAAGGGGTCACGGAATTGCTTTTATTGTTTCAGGGATGAGACTATTAATAACAGATTACATAAAAACTTTCTATAGCATATATACATATATACATTCGCAAATATGAGCCTTATAGGATTTGACACAAGCTCTCATGATCTACATATTCAGACTAAATGTATGGATCTGTCATGTGAACCTAGAGAACAAGGATGAAGCCTTTGTTGTTTTAGCTTGGTCCAAGTGCATTAGAAAGAGCTGAGTCTCTGTTCTAGAAGATCTGGATCTTCTAGTTTAGACTTGCCAAATAAACCCAGTGGTTCTCACCTTGGGGGGTTTCATGTCAGATACCCTGCATATCCCACATTTACATCATAATTTGTGACAGCAGCAAAATTATAATTATGAAGTTGCAATAAAAATAGTATCATGGTGAGGGTATCGCAATAGGAGGATAACTATACTAAAGGCTCCCAGAATTAGGAAAGTTGGGAACTGCTGCCTTAGTCAATGCACGTGTGCACCTGGCCAAACATTCCTTATTTGTAAGAGGGTGCTTTGTTAAAATAAAATAATAGTTCATGAAGTCATGTTTCTGGACAAAAGCCACGACAACGCCTTTTCCTACAGATGCAAGTAGGAAAGGTTGGCAGCGACATTTTTCAGATTCCTAATATTTAGGTAAGCCAGGGCATTGAGGACTGAATGCTCCTCACAGATCCCGGGAGGGTTGGTTGGTACCCATCCTCTGCCCCAGAGTTTGATGTGTAGGAGGGGACAACCCAGCTCTATACAACCCTGGGCTGCACTGCATCTCAGGCAGTACTCACAGCAGTAAGGAGCTGGTTGTAAAAGATGCAAAAACAGGGCAAACCTATCCTGTCCTTTTGCCATGTGGGTTGAAGGTCAGGACCCATTGTTCCTTTTGGTATTTTTGTGTATCTGGCTGTCCCACTGGAGAGAAGGGAAGTGAGGGTAGAGCTATTTGAGAGATGGAACTGGAATCAGATGCCTCATAGGCAAAAGATTTTTAAAAGAAAAGATAATCTCTAAAGTTCAATCTAGCTGCCTGTGTTATAGTGCTGTGAGCCCCCTTTCAAATTTAAAGGACAAAAATAAAAAAGACAACAACAACAACAACAAAAAACAGACAAACAAAAACCAACCAAACAAAAATATAACTGTCCGGCACTTTATGATGTGGGAATTATTTAGATGAGACCACAAAGGGCTGAATTGTGCCCAATCTAGTACGTAAAGATGCAGGGCCACTTAGCCAAAATGCCTCTGCTTCGGTTTTACATATTTAAATGATATCGTATTACACAACGGAGCACATAACAATTTCTTTTCTGCAAATTATAATCACTAAAAGAATCAGCCCAGTATTTATGAGCCGGTGAGTGCATCTGTCATATGGCCTCCTGGCCTGTATCAAAGCTATCCGAGCTATTAAGATGATTTCCCTATTTGGCCGGGTTTTAAAGACTATAGTTTTGAAGTCAGTGGCAGATGACCTACTAATGGCGTTTAATGGTTCTCTCAGCAAATCCTGAAGTACCTTGAATGACCCATTGGTTAAGTACATCAAAGAAAAATTCCAGTTTTAATCACTTAATCCTTGATTCCCTCCTGTTTTTTCTTTTGGGCAGTGATGTCTTATTTGTGCCTTCAAGGAAGAGTGGGTAAAAAGTAGGAGGGGGGAAAACCGTCAATATTTCCTCAGTACTGAGCTGAGCGTGTGCTCTTTAGAATGCTACAGAGGAAGGAAATGGCGTTCATATATTTGGCAACCAAGGTGAGGTTACAGGGAAACTCCGTGCCAAGGCCACCTGGTTGTGCCACAGTGCGGTGCAATCTGAGTATAATCTCTTAGAACTGGGAGCCCACGTGTCTTTTTGAGATTTCCGAGAGAAAGAAATGCCATTATTATCTTCCCATGGTACAGATGGCTAAGAATGACAGGACAAAACTCCCAGAGTACCACAAACTGAATTTTGACACACAGTAGGCCTTTTAAAGATGTTGTTATTTTTTTTAATGCCCTATAGTAACTTTATGAGTGACAACAAAAAGCAGGCATAAAAAAAAATAATCACACGCATAGAGATTGTAATCTAGGCAGATATATATGAGAAGCAAACTAAAGGATGGAACTGCGGGGAGCAAGCTGAGCACTGAAGGAAGCAGGCTGGGTTAGAGGTAAGTCTGCTTTCCTGGCCAAAGCAGCCCTCTTGTTTGTCTGCCTTAGAAAGCCTGCTAATCACAGGTGGGCCTGGAAAAAAAGGTCATGATGCTGGCCCCAAAACCAGAGTCACAGAAAGTAAGGGTAGAAAATTTCCTGGCAGAAAATAAATAAATAAATAAAAAGGTCCAGCCCCAGAAGTTGTTCGTAAATTTCTGTAAAGGCTTATGTTGGCAGAAGGTGACAAATGTCTTCGTTCCACATACAATTAACTTCAAAACTGCTTCTAGTTGCTTCCTGACTACAAGCCTCAAGGAAGAAAAGCTGGGGGTGGGGGTGGGGTAAGGTTCTTCAAGAACAACACCCGCTTTCTATACCTTTCTTCTATGGGTATAAGTCAAACATGCTCCTTTTTTGTTTGTTTGTTTTTTTCCTCCATCGCCTATTTGGTACTTCAGCTAAATAAATGAGTAGCTTTTATTTTCAGATGAAAATGTCTTCATTTGTGGAACAGGTATTCAGCTAGCTGGAGATGCAGTTTAAATCCCAGCATCAGATTTTTTTTTTAATAAAAATCTTTCTAACTTAGCTAGTGATTTTCAATACCTATCTTGCTCATGAGTGAAGACATTTAAAAGTGTTAAGTTTATATTAGGGACACTAGATCTAAACACTCAGAAAGAACATGAACACTTTTTTAAGGAAGCTGATCAGAAGAGCTAGCTAGGTAGTGAATGAATGGACAGGGTGAAATGGGTGTTCCAGACGCTTTCTAACTATTTTTCTTTAGAATATGGGTTCACTCTCTGATGTTAAACATGCTTCCTAAAAATGAATGGGTCACCTGACAGCCCTAAAAGTATGCACATCTGGGGCCAGAATGGTCTGTGCTTGTGTCCACAAAAAAGCAGGCAAGACTCTGAGATGTCCCTTAAGTTAGGATCTTGCTTGTTTACTTCATCTGCTTAGTCATGTCTTTCTTGAATTCAGTGCATATTTTGTTTGTCCCGAGATTCACCAGAGCAAAACCAGGTCTAACCATTTTGAGACAATTTTGAAGAATGCTTTATTAAATATACTGACTAAGGTGAACTGTGGCCAAGACCATAGTCTGGAACTTCCATCTGAGCTGCCTTGAGACACATTGTGAGGTCTTGCCTTATATAAAACAACCCATAGTCCACTGTACTTTCCAATGACGCTTTTGTTATTTTCCAAGAACTACGATTCCCAGTATTCTAGGAAGCTTCCTGGTCTTTGGGTGCATAGGGCTTACAGGTTAATTTAAGGTATTTCAATCTCTTCTTGTATTGCTTTTTATTCCACTCAGAGAAGTTTGAGTATGTATGTCTTTTACATGTATTTTGAGTACATTAAAGTATATGCCTATCTATGAAAGGAACATTTTACTGAGCACCAACTATGCTCCAGAAAACATACACCGTTCTTCCAGAAGCTGTAGCTCAAAGCGTCTTGCCATATAGGATGGGATGTATACTGTACTTTATTGTGACTTTTCGTCAAAATAAAATTGGGACAAGTAGATGGTAGTTCTTATTTCCTACGAGTCAGATTAGATTTGTTATGCTAAACTAAGTTCTTAGCCTCAAGCCTGGCGTGTCATGAATGTTCAACACCTATTAGCAGTATTAGTGCCAGCAGAGTGCCTGGCACACACCAGAGAAAGGCTTAATAAGTATTTTAAGAATGGGGATGGTCAAAGATTGATCACCTACTGTGTTTAACATGATAGCGGCCTTGCTTATTTCAAAGGCTCATATCACAAGTTCTAACCAGTCCCTTGGTGCCACTCGTTTAATGGGTTTTAGGTACATTAGCATAGAAAATGAAGCTGCATTGAATTCACTCTATTTCTAGAGATACAAAGCCCAGTTAAATTTTAAGTTAATACATATTGTAGTTTAAATATGCAATGTCTCCTTAAAGCTCATGAGTTCAAGGCTTAGCTGATGGCTGATGAGTTCTCAGGGAGGGACTGGACCATGAGGGCTGTCATCTCATTACCGGATACATCCTTTAATAGAGTCATAGTTAGATGACATTAGTATAAGGTGATACAAGCTAGGAGATGGTGCTTTGTTAGCAGAAGTGGGTCACCTCAGAGACACCTTTAAGGAGTTTCTTCCTCTTCCTCTCTCTGTTCTCTGTCTCCCTCGCTGTATTCTCTTCCTATGAGGATTAAGTCTTACTTCAGATGCAAAGCAACCGAGTCTAGCGGCCACAGATTGAAACCTTAGAAACCATGGGCCAAAAAGAAGGCTTCTTCCTTCAAATTGTTAATCTTTCACATTTGTCACTACAATGAAAATGTGTTTAGCCATTGTGCAGGACAGTAGAGATCATTCTGGTTTGGAGAAATTTCAGTATCCTGACATGGTTTCTTCCTTCAAACATAGGATACCATTGGATTGGTCTTTTATTCAGCTTCCTTTGCAACTTTTATCCAACTATAAAACAATGGGATCAATTTAAAATTTATTGTTTTCCTTTTAGCACTAGCCATCTTGGGGTTCTGAGTCATTTTCACAGGAAATTCTGAAGGGTCATTAAAAAGGTAGAGAAAGAAAGTTGGAAGTTTTTCCTTCTGTTGTTCTCCTAGGGTGCCCCAGTAATGAAACTAGCATAATAATGATCAATGCTACCAAAGATCGAAAACTTCAAAACTCACAGGTTCTAAAAACTTGTGAAAGGTCATTGTTGAATGGTACAGCAAACCAAACTAAAACACTATTATCCACAAATGCAAAAACAAACAAACAAATAAGACAAAAACAAAAACAGGAAAACAAAAAGATCCCCTCAAATGAATAAATATGTTAACTTCACTAAGGTCATAGACCTAAATATCAGACATAGACTATTTGACCCTTACCCTGACTAAATATTCCCTACATAGTCTCCACACATGCTGCAAGAATCAAAATTTAAACTTTGGCTTTAAAAATCCTTCCACTAGTAGGTTCTTGGTAAAGCTATCCTTCCTAAACTGACCAACTCCTCATCCATGGTTAGATAAATTTAAATCTCTAGAATATCTATATAAAGGACATTTGAAACATCTGCATTTTCCATATACAGAAATCTCACTTGAAAATATTCATTTTCAAGACATACGTAGTTACTCTTCTAATTCAACAGGATTTTATCTGTCCTCTCGCTGCTCTTTCATCAGAAGCATCAAGCTGACACACACTGGTACCAATTGTTGACCTTTTGTCACAAGGACGTTGATAAGATTGAGACAGAAGAGAACCATGAGATGTCATAAATGCACAGGGATTTATCTCTCTCTCCTGGTCAGTGAGGCCGTGTGTGGGGAAAGACAACGAATGTTCCTGAAATGAAAAGCCTCAGAGAATTATTTCTCACAGGAAACTAGAGCCTTTAGATGCCAGTGGGAAACGATTCAAGGCCTGCTCTGATAGAGGAACAGCAGAGGCCATAGAGTGAATTCCAGCCCTAGATTTACTCTGACTCTCTTTTCTAATATTTGCAGATGAAAAGATGATGGTTCAGTCATTGATTTGGTTATAATGTGTACTTGTCTCATTTTGTTCATGCTGAGGGGGAAACATGCATTTGTATTTTTTAAAATGGGAGGGGAGAATAAGCAATTTCATATACTCTTTCATTTTATACTTCATAGTCCCTGTGTCCGAGTTGCTACTGTAGCCTAATAAATTCAACACACCATCCATTTCTGTGCTGTTGAAACACAGTTAAAAGACCCCTCAATTCTGAAATGGTTAATTTCAATTTTTTTTTTCCCCAGGGAACTCTCCTCTGAGCCCCATTACCAACACATGATTGTCACTGCAACATGGCTTTACTGACACATTGGTGTTAAAAGGCATTGACAGAGCCACCAGGAGCGAACAGGAGCCATTTATATATACTGTAGAACTACACTGACAATCCAAAGGAACATGCCATCTGCATTCTGTGTTGATGCAACCTACTGAACTGTGGGCTTGCAATCTCAGAATTCAGAATGTCATGCCTGGCTCCGCTTTAGGGAGCTCCCACGGCTGCTCCTTTTTCCTCCCTGCTCTCAGAATCCTGATGCTGATGCTGACATATAAGGACATCCCTGTGTAGTGATGGAGACATGGCAGCAGGGCATGCTAGAACATATAAGGACATCCCTGTGTAGTGATGGAGACATGGCAGCAGGGCATGCTAGAACATATAAAAGGACATCCCTGTGTAGTGATGGAGACATGGCAGCAGGGCATGCTAGGACATATAAGGACATCCCTGTGTAGTGATGGAGACATGGCAGCAGGGCATGCTAGAACATATAAAAGGACATCCCTGTGTAGTGATGGAGACATGGCAACAGGGCATGCTAGAACATATAAGGACATCCCTGTGTAGTGATGGAGACATGGCAGCAGGGCATGCTAGAACATATAAGGACATCCCTGTGTAGTGATGGAGACATGGCAGCAGGGCATGCTAGGACACCATATATTCTTATGCATTTATTTATTCAAGCTGTGTGGCCTCACTCCCACCCACCCCCCCCCCAACACCTTTCCCTTTGCAACTTATCAACTTGAGCCCTCAGACACTCACACCCACACAATAATCTCAGCAGGCAAGGAGGAAAAGCGAGAGCAAATGCACTTTAGGAAAAGCGCAGGAAACCGACACTGAAATGGCCATTACCGGGCATTGCAATTTCACCTGTGGTTTCAGCGTCTGCCGCAAGTATATGCAATGAATGTGGCCTGATTGCCTTAATTCAGCGATATTGGCAATAATCACAATGGCAGGCGGTGCCTGGGAGATTGCCCTTGACAGCGGAGTTGCAGAGATGGAGATATGGAAAATTTCTATGGAGCACAACACACAAAAGGAATAATGGAGAGATGTTCAGGATTCCATTTCCTGGTGGAAGGGTAAATGGCGAACGAGCTGAATTCTCTCAGTGATTAACTGGAGGTCTGATGAATTGATCAGTTCCTGGTTCCCTTTGTCATCAGGGTTCTCCATGCTGCAGGAGGATAACAGCAGTGTGGAGGTATAGAACTACCACGGGGACAGTTTGGTGCTGATTTAGGCTTAGGATGAGAATGGCAAGTTTTAGAAAAATGAAAAAGAATTAAATATAAAAATAAAATCAAGTGATTTCAAAGGCAAAACACCAAAGGCCATTCCCGGAGCAGGAAGAGTGCTGAGCTGACAGGAGAGTCCTTGCCAGCTGCAGCTGACTGCTCAGAGGAAGCTGCTTCCGCCTTTGATAACCGAGGCCATTTTAAGTCAGGAAATTAGTGGTTTAGGAGGGGCAAAAGGTAAGAGTTGGTGATTCTCCAGAAGTTACCAAAATGAGTTTTGTAAAAGGGCTGAAAAGTGGTGAATGAAAAAGTAAGGAAAAGTTTTGGTGGCAGCTGACATCAGTGCCAAGGGTGAACTGGGATGGCTAGAATAGCACCATTGTGCTTTCCTTACTTCCTCTCTCCTGTTTAGAAAGGTACAATTGGCCATAATAATGACATTTTCTTACAAAATATTTTATCTCAGGCCAATACAATGCAAATACTCCAGCAGCAATAGTTTCAGGATTGTCTGTATTACAACCAATCAAGGAAGTTGTAATTTAATTACATAGCACAGAATATTATCAATTGGCACTGTCTCTACTAATAGTTATGCATTTTGGATATGTACATATTTTTATGCCCAAGTAAAAATACTATGCAGAGAACTTCTGGAATATGCCTTTAATCCCTCCTCACAATGTACTAACAGAGTGTGGTAGCCAGGAAGGCCTCATTGCAGGTCCAGAATTAACTTGAATTTCATAGGTTACATTGAGCCTGCATCATTTGCCACGTGGTGTCTTTGGTCCAACACTATATCTCCTTCTATGTAACTCTATAGTAAAATGATCATTTATTTTCTTTTGGTTGGTGTTCATCAGTCAGAGTTTAAACAGTTTACCATCCATAAGTGTTCACATTTCATTCATTTATTCATTCCTCCACTTGGTAAACATTCATGAAGTACCTATTGAATGCTAGGTGGTGTTCTACCTGGTTAAAAGGGTATTGTAGTGAGCAAATGACGTAACCGCCCACCTGAAGCTCACATTTGTAAACAAGGAAATAAGAAAACTGATCAAGAAGCATGAGATGGTGAAAGGGAGCAGGGAGTGGATGGCTACAAGGCTACAGGAAAGTTTGTATTTCGCAGAGTAGACAGCTGGTATCTAAGGAGTGACTGGAAGGAAGTCAGGGAGGAAACTGGGCTAAAAGACATGTCCAAGCAAGGAAGAGTGGTGCGAAATAAGGATTTGGGGTAGAAGGCTCACAATATGGATTTCTGCAAGTGTAGGTACCACTATTTTTAAAAAATATAATTTGCAGTTTTTTTTACTAATTCTTTGAGAATTTTATACAATGTATCTTCTTTTTTTATTTTTTTTTTTATTTTTTATTTTTTTATTTTTTTGGTTTTTTCAAGACAGGGTTTCTCTGTGCAGCCTTGGCTGTCCTGGACTCACTTTGTAGACCAGGCTGGCCTCGAACTCACAGCGATCCACCTGCCTCTGCCTCCCAAGTGCTGGAATTAAAGGCGTGGGCTCTGAGAATTTTATACAATGTATCTTGATAATACTCAGCCCATCCTCCTTACCTCAACTCCCCTAAAATCCACTCACTTTCTTCTTTAGATAGCAAATGTAGGAAGTGGATGGCTGGGGATTGCATTTTTAAGAATGCGCGTTGCCAGGTACCAGGGCCCACCTCTCCTGCTTCTCAACACACACTGATGCTCTCTGCTCATCTCGGTTTCCTCTTCACTATTACTTAAGAAACATGAGTAAGTTTATAGCTTGTGTAATTGACACAGCTAGAGTCAATCTTTAGGTTTCAGGACAATTTGAAAAATGAAATACTTATTATGCACGTTGTTCACCATAAAACACTTCTGTAAATATTTTGTCTTGCCTAATTAAATATTATTTCTGGCAACAGAAGTGTATTGAGTCCCTGGATTCTTTTGTTTGAGTTAAATTTATTCTGAGTTCTGTGACTGAAAAAAGATAAAAGACAATTACAGCATCACATGTGGCCCATCTTGCCTATTACTACTTGTCAAAGAATAAAATACAGGAAGCCAAATTAATAGAGAAAAATGGCCATGTTATCTAATTATCTGTGAAATTCTTAGGGCAGGTTGATTACAAAAAAAGTTAACAGCCATATGCTACTATCTTACCTATTTATTTTCCAAAGATTATAAAATAATGATGCAATTTAATGCCATCCACGTGTAGCTGAATTACAACTGTCATTAAATTACTGGTGATAATGTAAAATGATAAAAGTCATTTGGTAAGCAGTTTGATACTGTTTAAAGAGCCACAAAGTTATTAATCCTCTTTGATCCATTAATCCTATTTCTGTGAACTAACTCCAAATGTATATAGAATTATTTTAGTGGATCTTATTTATTAGAATAAAAAAAGTAAGGGAACTAATTACTCAATATTGAAGGAATGATGATGTAAAATTTAGGTCATTGGTTTAATAAGTGACTTTCAGGGATTAAAAGAAAAAATACTTGTCATGTGTAAGACTGAAGAATTAGTGAAAAAAGCATAGAGAGGTGACAGTTTTTATAAAATATATTCATATGAATGACAGGTACTATAAAAACAGGAAAGACTTGCTATAAATGGGTTATCTGTGAATATATAAAGAATCAATATGAATTGATATTACATATGGTATATATTTTATGTGTTAAAATACTGTAGCAATTGTTGTTTTACAATTAAAATATATACTTTCAGTGTCTTAGGAAAGCAAACTACTGACCAAGTTTGCAAATTGTACGAGCTAGTGATGTCCTACTTTTTAATGTGTCATAATATTTTAAAGATGGTATCTATCTTTCCTACATGAAGATTCCAGGAATCCTAACTATATTAAATCACATATTAAACATATTTTCTCATTTCTCCAAATTCAAGATTTTAATTCTCTTTAATGCCCTATTTTAATAGGAATGTTGCTAAATCCGTTGACAGTCTCACCAACCATTTTAACAGCCTTTTAATTTGTCGTCTAGAAAATTATAACTCTTCATTAACTTTGGGAGACACAGCATTGCAGTTGTGATGTATCATTCCTCATTTTATTAACAATCTACTTAATGAAATTCAGGCTTCGAGCAGATGATAGTGATAATGGAAGTACTTGCCCTGAATTTTTTTTTCCTTTCACAAATTAAGAACTTACTGATAAGCATAATAGGAGAACAAACATTTAATTCTTCCAGAGCACAAGAAGTAAAAACCTAAAGAAAGAGATTTTTGAGGCCACAAGTTATAATTAATATCCACCTGAACATTTATCCAACTGCCCTATCCCATTCCTATACTATTTGTCACAGTATGATGTCACTGTGTGGCTGGGTCAGCCATTCCATGTTATAAACCTCCTCAACCTGTATCCGAAACACCTGGGTCGTGAGCAGGTAACCTAGAAAGGATACTTCTTTAGGGGATATCCAGAGGTTGTTAGCTCCATGTGAAAAGCACTTGTATTTGACCATTTAGATATACCTGCTGTTGTCACAAGATTTTGCTCTGATGTTGATGATAGGATATAAAGATGCTCAACTATATTCAAAGTTATACAACAGAATTCAAAGACCTGGGGTTGACTCTGCAGATACATAGGATGATCCCACAAGGCACTTGATGGTTGTTTGGCCCGCACTTTGCTCAGTTTAGGGAAGACACTGAGGCATAAAAAGGGAAGGTAACTAGTCAAGGTAATAGCATAGGTTAGTGCAAGAATTTTAAGTACTTAGACTAAGAAGCTACGCAGCCTACCATTAGTCTCTATTTCTTCTACATGTGAAGTGTTGCTTACAATTTATCCCAAAAGTGTGGTCTGGAATAAAGCTCAATTGGTAAAATGCTTGATGGGTGAGTCTGAAGGGCTGTGTTTGGATGCCAGAAAGGCACATAAAGTGTAACCACATATATCTGTAACTCCAGCACAAATAGGGTAAGAGGGAAGAGACAGGCCTGCCCCTCCAGGCAAACTGGTGAGCTCTGGTTCATTGAGAGACTTCTCAAAATAAGGTATGGAATGACTGAAGAAGCTATCTGAAACTAAACATCAACCTCTCACCTGCACATACTTGCACACACATGTGCTCATGCACTAACACCCCCAGAGACAGACAGACAGACACACACACATGTACACATGCACACACACACACACACACACAGTGAGAGAGAGAGAGAGAGAGAGAGAGAGAGAGAGAGAGAGAGAGAGAGAGAGAGAGAGAGAGAGAATTTCTCAAAAGGAACTCTCCAATTGAGATGCACATTTCCAGAAAAGAAACAAAACTCAAATCCAAGTGGATTAAAGACCTCAACATAAAACCAGATACACTAAGCCACTTAGAAGAAAAAGTGGGAAAGAGCCTGGAACATATTGGCACAGGAGACAACTTCCTGAACAGAACACCAACGGCCCAGGTCTTAATGTCAACCATTAATAAATGGGACCTCATGAGGCTGAGAAGCTTCTGTAAGGCAGGAGACACTGTCAAGAGAACAAAGCAACAGCCTACAGACTGGGAAAAAATCTTCACCAACCCTACATCTGACAAAGGTCTAATATCCAAAATATATGAAGAACTCAAGAAATTAAACACCACCAAACCGAATAACCCAATTGAGAAATGGGGCTTGGAACTAAACAGAGAATTCTCCACAGAGGAGTATCAAATGGCTGAGAAACACTTAAAGAAATGCTCAACCTCCTTAGTCATCAGGGAAATGCAAATCAAAACAACTCTGAGATTCCATCTTACACCCATCAGAATGGCTAACTAAGATCAAAAACTCAAGCGATACCACATGCTGGCGAGAATGTGGGGAGAGAGGAACACTCCTTCATTGCTGGTGGGAATGCAAACTAGTACAGCCACTTTGGAAATCTATCTGGTGCAATCTCAGAAAAATGGGAATAGGGCTTCCTCAAGACCCAGCTATTCCACTCCTTGGAATATACCCAGAAGATGCTCCAGCACACAACAAGAAACTTTGCTCAACCATGTTCATAGCAGCCTTATTCATAATAGCCAGAACATGGAAACAGCCTAAGTGTGCCTCAGTAGAAGAGTGGATAAAGAAACTGTGGTACATATACACTATGGAATACTACTCAGCTATTAAAAACAAGGAATTCCCGAAATTTGTGGATAAATGGATTGAGCTAGAAATGATCATAATGAGTGAGTTAACCCAGAAGCAGAAAGAATCAAATGGCATATACTCACTTATATCTGCATACTAGCCCAAGGGGCATGTCCCACGAAAGCCTTTACTTACCAGGAAACTGGGACAGAGGGGAAGGCATCCTATTGGGACTCTAAATGAGAGACGCATGGGAGAATAGCAAAATAAAAGGATACAGAGGGTCCTAGAAATCTACAAGTAGAACAATATGATAGGCATATTTGGGCCCAGGGGTCCCGCTTAAACTAAGGCACCAGCCAAGGACAATACAGGAGGTAAACTTTAAACCTTTTCCCAGATCTAGCCAATGGTCAGAATATTCTCCACAAGTTGAGTGGAGAGTGTGATATGACTTTCTCATGTACTATGGTGCCTCACATTTGACCATGTCCCCTGGAGGGGGAGACCTGGTGGCACTCAGAGGAAGGACAGCAGGTAGCCAAGAAGAGACTTGATACCCTATGAGAATATATAGGGGGACGTAATCCCCCTCAGGAACAGTCATAGGGGAGGGGAATAATGGGAAAATGGGGGGGGGGGGAAGGAATGGGAGGATACAAGGGATGGGATAAACATTGAGATATAACAAGAATAAATTAATAAAAATAAATAAATAAAGGTTATAATTTCATGAAGGAACACTGTCACCTTTCCTGTGTTCCATCTGACATCATGTGGCATAGCTACTCCCCGGAACCAGTAGGAAACAATACAGTTCATACATCTTCAAGTGACCAGTGCTATACAAAAAAGAACTGTCCTGAAAGAGGGGAAAAAGCATCTTTTCACAAAGTTTTGTTTGGGGTATTATACTTCCTCCCCCCCAGGTTTATGTAGCAAATGTTGCAACACACTGAGATTAATTTTCACATAAGACCTATTTTTCCCATGGGAATCAGACATCATTTCTTTCTTTTTTTTATTTTTTTGGTTGTTGTTCCTTTCTCATATCAAGACTCTGCCCTCCCTAGGGATGATTTGTGGTATAGGTGGAAAGCTTCCCACAGACAAACAAAATGAGACAGAAAACTGCAACAAGCCTTGCTCTCTCTTGACTCCATTTTATCTGTTCTGGGAAATCTGTGTGCTTTGGACCATTCTCTAATCGGTAAACCAGAAGGAGTGTAATACACGAAGAAAAGTGTACCAGATAGTTATATGTCTTGTATGTTTGCTATCAATAGTACTCACACACTCATGTTTATTTTACCTATTTTTAGTATGTATTGGTTTATTTATTTTTGAGATAAAGTCTTGCTGTATAGACCGGGCTGGCCTCGTGATAATCTTCCTGCTCCCGTCTCCTGAGTGAGGGGATTACAAACAGGAACTACCATTCCTGGCCTGTTGTTGATTTTCTAGTAGTCACTTGATGAAAACACTCCACAATCATATTGTCAGATTTCTAGAGAATATGAATAAACTTTTATAGAACCATGTATAGTGCAATTTTTATATATACTCCTGGATATATTTATCATTTTATTTAATGTGGAATGTAGCATGTAATTTAGATAGCCTACATATATGTGTGCACTTCTGCATGTATCAAACAATATATGTGCATGGTTAAGAGAAAAAAAATTAAACTACATGCATGCAACAATTCTATATATTTTAGAATTGAGTTAATTATGAGGTTCAGTTAGCATTAAAATATTTTAGATATATTTACATGGCCCAGTATATCTCAATTCTTAATGGGGCTACAGACAAATAACATATGGTGGTTCTTGCATTTGATCAATTTTAAGTTTGTCTATTAAATTACCGCTATGACAAAATGACACAATTTATAATATGGTATGAAGAGATTGTTACATTTTCTGTTGATGAACTTAGAAGACAATCTGTGAGAATTTTTTGTTGTTGTTGTTGCTTTGTGGTGCACAACAGATTCTAAGTGCAAGTCTGAAACATAGACTCATCTCAAGCACACTATTGGTTCTTCTATTTTATCTTTATATTAGTGTAGTTTAAAATAAAACTAATTCATTGAGATGAAGTGAGTGACATGAATAAGGATGAATACAGGATGATGTTCCTTGAAGTCTGACAACAAATGTAGAAGAATCAAAGTGTCATTGCAAAGAAAGAATTCAATAAAGGATATAATACATTTATATGAAAATGTTACGTGATTGTTAAAGAAATATTTCAGAAACATATTTTAAGAAAAGAAGAAAATGCACCAATGACCATAATCACAAAGTAGAGACTATCAAATAAATAATTCATATAACTCCAACTTTAAAACTATATTACACACACAAACACACACACTCACACACACACACAGGAGTTGAAAGGGTTGAAAATAAATATACTGGTATGTTAATTGCAATTATTGTTAGAAGATAAAATCTTAATTTTTTTCTTTATAGATTTATTTTCAACTCTTTACAATGATTATTAACTGCTTTTATAACTATAAAGCAGTGTGTGCAATGCAAATGACTCTTTAAAGACAAAACGCCTCATCTAAAAGGTACCTAGCATCCTCTGCAACAACTTTTTCAAGGGTGCCAGGCTATACAGTGTTGTTCAGAAATCCTATGTGCCCAAACCCTGAGATTTCATGGGCATTAATGAGCACACATTTCTCTAAAAATAAACATTGAGATGAAGAAAGGCTGAGTACTGAACATTGTATGCTAAATATTTGTTGTAATTACGAACAGCACAATTAATTTTATTTAACGGATGCTTAATAAAATAAGAACAAACTGGTTTTAAACTAAGTCCCTAGTTGTCTGGGGTTCACTCAGGTCTCAGCTTAACAATTATTTACATTTAGTATAAACTAATTTACTGTTATTATCATTTTTATTAACGTCATCAATTTCTCTGATTCGCTTTCACACATTCAAGAGGAAACAACAACACTAATTTTCCAGTCTATAATTTCTATGTAACCACCAAGCCTGGTACATCTCTCATATTAAATTCATTTTTTTTCTTATGTTAGTTGTTTCAGGTTCAATTCCGATCAAGTGAAATTCAATACTGTCCTTTTCCCCTAAAATATAAACCTCCAACTCCGGAGCCACTACAGTTGTTTCCAATAAGATGACAATTTATGCTTCTTTTCCTGATATAGGCACATTATACCCTCTGAAATTGAAAATATGGCTCTATGCTTCTTTTCCTTCCCTTTAAGGAACAAAGTGCCAGGTGATAGCAACAGTAAACATGAACACTGCATACTCTTAAGGTGTGTGTGTTTGGGATGGGAGTTCTACAAAGATTTTTAAAAGATCCTTTTGGCTCAGAATAAAGCAATATACCAGGACTGTCACAGGCACAGGAGCTGGGCTGTGAGGAGCCATCATCTGAATACACTAAGAAAATGTAAGCAAAAAATTGCAAATAAAACTGCTTATATTCATGTAACTTGTTTGGCGACAGCCGTATAGCATAAGGAAAGCTGCTATAACTCATAACAGCATCTTGTAATAAAACAGCTCTATGCATCCCTCTCAAACTGCTCAGTGCTCAAATCTCATCAGATGGCTGACTAAGCATTACACTTTGGGACAGTAAATCTGTTTCCAATATGGTCTACATTCACAGATACACACTTTAGTATTCATACTAAGACACTTCCAGCTAAGTACTTATAAAGAAAGGGTAATCACATATTTAAATATCAGGATGCTATTTTCTCTGTCTATTTCAGTCATCGAGTTCACACTACAGCGAGACTAAATGGGTCTCAGGCAACCTTCATCAAATGCAGCTCTGACTCCCAGCCCTTGCGAGCTTGTCTCTCAATCTTTAACTTCCGTTCCCACAATGCCATGCTTCGGTCTCCCATGGAGGTGGAGTCACTCTGCAGTCTGTGCCTGAGGAGGTTCTTTTCAGCCCACTAGCAGTAGCTTGTGGGGTTCTGGAGAGCTCTAATTGAGCATGCCTCGTGTCTGTCTGCATCCCTCACTCTGGAGCAATACCACAGACAAAGCCAGTCTCAGGTGAGCCATTTGTTAACTGACTGTGATCACTCAGCTTACTGTTCCCAGATCAGATTTCAGGCTCAGAATCCTTTCCACAGCCCCAAGTGAATGAGGCTAGCATGAATAGCAGGTTGGGTTTAGGGGTCTTAAAGACGTTCATTTCACACAGTGATCCAGCCTGGTTTGTGCTTTGGGGCTAGTATGAAAATGCAGGGCCTGAAAGAGGCAGAAGAAGGCCCTTCGCTTGTTTTATTTGCCCATGTGATTCTACCTCCAATGCAGGGTTAACTCCACACAGGGACATGGCACACGCTTGTTAGGGGCGACAAGGAGCATGCTCAGACTTCGTTGCAATTGTTTTTGTTAGGACACTCTCCCTCTAGGTAGGTAAGTAACCAAGCCCCAGTATGTCTAAGTCACTCAGAACTTCTGTCAGCTTCTGTCAGTTCTAATGATAATACAGCTGCAATTGTCATGAGTTTGAGCTTTGAGAGAGTAGAAAAGGCTTCCTACAACTCACCCCACTCTCTACAGTGACTGCCCTTAGATCATCTGTAAGAGGAATTTTGACTTTATTTGCAGAGGTCAGAAGAGGGCATTGGATCCCCTGTTACTGGAGTTTCAGGCAGTTGTGAGCTATCATGTGGATGCTGGGAGTCAAACTCAGGTACTGGTCAAAAGCAGTATGTATTTGTGACTGTTGAGCCAACTCTACAGTCTCTAGGCCTAGCCTCGGGCTGTATTTACAGGAAGATTTTTGTGAGCTTTGGGCTATGTGGCTTTCTTGCCATACACTATGCAGAATTTGAAGACGGAAGGAGATCTACTACCATACCATGTAGTAGTGTTTATACAACAGCCCGGCAGGCGGTGTGGACAGAAGAAAACAGCATTTTTTTTTACATATTAAATGTGTAATATCTTTAGACTAGTTGGGTTTAGTCTCCTAGCCTGAACCCCACCTCAGAGTTGAAAGACTACTCATGACTGTGTTTTTGTGGATGGCAAGTTTATAGTATATATAAAATTATTTAGGCTTTTTGTCCATGGTAGGCATTTGAAGTAACAGTCGTTCCTTGTAAGGATGTTTGTCATTAATGAGAGCAGGCTCTGTGGTTAAGAGTACTTGTTCCTCTTGCAAAGGACCCAGGTCTGGTTCCCAAGTGCACTTACTGAGCCACTCACAGGTACATCTAACTCAGCTCCAGGGGATCTGAAACACTCTTCTGGCTTCTGCAGGCACCAGACATATGTGGTTCATATACGCGCATACAGACAAAGCACTCATATTCATGAAGTAAAAATTAATATTTTTTTTTTAAAAAGAGAACACTTTCTATAGTTGCTAAGACAGCAATTAAATAGAAGAGGAAGACTCTGGCCCAGAACGAATCTCCTAAATTCAATTGGTCAGTGGGTTCTGCTTAGGGATGGGTCTTTCTGGTTCAAATAGCATGCTCTTCTCCCAATGTGAAGAAATGTAATAACCTCGACTTGCTTGGATCTGTATGGGGCAATGTCTGGGCATGAGCAGCAGGCTTGGAGAAACCAGCTAGGCTCCTCTGTATGCTAAACTCCAACCTCTCTGGCCTCTGCTCTCTTTTCACAGGGGAAACACCAGGAGAAAGGCAAGGGCAGGGTAGAGAGGTCTGTGGGAAAGTTGCTGAGGACATAGGAGCTGGCAGCAACAATAGCTAAAAGGTTGCATACACCATCAGGGAGCAAGAAGGGTCTCTCCTTTTGTTCAGAGAAGGGAAAAGAGATGGCCAAAAATAAGAACAAGGGAATGAGAGATCAAGAGAAAGAGAGCAAGAGAGAGAGGCACTAATGCTCACCATCCCATGATATAATAGCACTTACATGGACACAGACAAGCAAAGGAAAGAAGTTTCATTTGGCACCTCGATGTTTCTTTACCGTTGTTAGGGTATAAACAGATTCTTTATTTGATGTTGTGGCCAGCTGTGTGAACTTAGAAGTCACAGTGAACTTAAGCAGCAGGTGATGGAGCTGGGTGAATACCCAACTAGAAACCAGCAGAACCAAGGGCTTTACCTTTAAACTTGGGAGCATGTGTGCCCCTAACCAACAGACAAGCTCTCAGAGATGCCTTTTCTTCATCTCTCAAATTCATGATGAACGTTCACTGGTCCCTAAGGACCTGCCTGCATCTAATGTTCCAAGGACATGGCAGTTTTGAGTTTTCAGGCCCTCATCATCTCTGGTACCCAGAGAAAGAGCATCTGTCACATAAATGACACCACATTTGGATCCCACCCTTTATTTTTCTCCAGCTAAGGTGTTTAATACTGACAGTATAATAGAATAAATCACAGCCATCAGAGCTGGGAGTGACACTGGCCACACACATTAGAGATAAACAGTCAAAAATCACTCACCCATGCCTTCCCCTTTGCCCGAAGCCTCTGCTGCCTGACGACACTAAGCTTGAACTCCAATTTCCATCTGGCTGCACAGATCGGAGTGCCAAAATAACCCTCTGCATCGTCCTAATGGCTGTAATGATACTCTGGCGCTCCAGCAGCCTGCCTGCCCACACCGTCTCAACATATGGATTAGATTTCTTCCCTGCGGCAAGTGTTGAGGGAAATATGGGTGTTACATAGTCGGTCAACAAACAATTTGCAACTGCCGCCAAAGTTGGGTTGCTCGGGTGAGATTCCTTTCCCACACCTTACATACAAATTACCTGGCCTCCACTGAGCAACTCAACCTTGGCTGTCCTTGAGCAAAAAGGTAATTTTCCTCTACCAACTTCACAGAATACAGGGAAGTATATATACTAACCACTCAGAAAACTGTAACATTACAGTCACAGCCCTCTCTCTGTTTGAGATGAGAGCAGGAAAATATGGAGTGCTGTAGCTCTGGGTAGCCCCATCATGATAAAGATGGAAAACTTAAGAAGGACCTCAGCCTAAGACTGTGGCCCGATCAGTGATGTGGATGTTTGATACGGACACCTTAAAGATCTCATTTTTCCTTTTCCTCCTCATGTGTATATGTACTTGTGCTGGGGGGGGGGGGTGCCTACGGAAGCCAGAAAGGGGCATCAGGTCCATTATGGCTAGAGTTACAGGTGGTTGTGAGTCTTGTAATGTGGGAGTCAGGATTTGAACTCGGGTTCTCTGGGAATGCTTACCCTGTTTTCCCTTTCTTTCTTTCTTTCTTTCTTTCTTTCTTTCTTTCTTTCTTTCTTTCTTTCTTTCTCTCTCTCTCTCTTTCTCTCTCTTTCTGTCTTTCTTTCTCTTTTTTTTCCATCCTCAAGAGCCGTCTTAGCTACCTAGCATTTCTACTAGTACCTGGGGAAGCTACTTGGTAATTGTGGTGAGATGTGTACAAGACGGGACAATCAAGCTTTATTCTTTAAGACACTCTTCCTGTTTCTTATGCACTAACACTAAGTCACCTCTGAACAAGAAAAAGCACTGTTGTCTAAGGATGTCTCAGGGACAAGCCAATGTTTTCTACTCAGTAGGAATACAACCCATGGACCACTTGGTCTGATATAAAAAAATCAAGAGGATTGGACCCTGCAATTTGCTCATAGAGAGCAAAACATGAAAAAGGGTCATGATTAATTGAATTGTGTTTTCATTAAACTCTGCTTTAAAAACATCTATCTGTCTGTCTGTTTGTCTATATATCTATCATCTGTCTATTTATAGCTACATCTATCAATACATGTGGATAAATAGATACAGAAATATTCTGAAATAGTTTCCAAACTAGCAGATATTATTTGTATGCATTCCAAAAATGTAAGCAACTTTCAAAGAATAAACATTATAATTTTCTTTAGTCTCTGTTTCCTATCTACAAATCCTTACCCTTGGTACCAAAATGAGGCCACTTCCTGAACACCTGGAGGACACAGGTGGCACCCTCAGCATTTAGCGCTGTTTCCCCCAAGCACCCTGATGGCGTTCCCTGGACTTCTGTATCTGCCCTAAACTCTTTGTTTTCTTTATCAGAACCTCAAAGGGATTGGTAACAAAGCCTCTTTTTCTCTTGTGTAAAAGTTTAATTTAAACATTTAACATACACTACTATACAAATGAGCAGCTCATTTGTGATAATTCCACGTATGCATGGAACTATGGATGGTTCTGCTTATGCCATCAACCTTTCTCTCCCTCTCCTCTCCTGAAATAGACATAGTCGTCTTTGAAGTTTCTCTCCATCCCCTCCCCCCATTGCCTTTATTTTTCTCATCCCTTGTGTCCAATGATCTATTCTATTTTCTACAACTTTGACTGACGTTCTAGCATCTGGACATAGGTGAGAATACTAGTTATGTGACATTTTTGGGTCTGGCATGTTTCATTCAACATAAGCCTTCTAGTCTCATTCATGCTGTTGCAAGTAACAGGCTTTCAAATTTTTATAGCTGAGTATTATTCCACTGTACAAATATCTTTCTTTTCTTTCATTTTTTTTTAATCCATTAATGGTTCCATTTGGGCTCTTGTGAGTAATGCTTCTTTACAATGTAAATGTCATTGTATTTGTCTTTCACTTGAGAGCACACAGTAAATGTCTCCACTGATTCTTTTATTTATTTATTTATTTATTTTGCTGTGGCTATATGTAATCTGTATCGTTTCCATTTTTCAAGTAGGTGATAGTAGATTGATGTATGTAATCTGTATGAAAAATACCTATACTTCTTAAAGTGATTGATGAAAATATTATTGTTAAAACATTTTTACAACTTGTTCTATGTGATGCTTAATCTTGATTGTGAAGTTGGTTGAATTTGCAATCTACTAAGAGATACACCTATCATAACTCTGTAAGAACATCTCCTGGAAGGGATAACTGAAGGAAATAGATGCTTCCCCAGAGTGGTCAACACATTCTGGTTGTATCCCAATGTTAGGAAAAGCAACTGGAAAACTTGCTTTTTGCCTGCCTCAGTTCATCCCTTGCTGGTAATTGCACCAATTCTTTGCTGCTGCTGTTGCTATCATTCAAGCCTACTTTCTTGGGATTGCCAACATACACTGAACAGAAGTGGTTCTCCAGGAATCTTCCAGATCAAAAATGCTGAGGCTTTAGCCTCCATCACACACTAAGCAGCTACCAGGCTCTCAGCCTCTCTAGAATGAAGGCAACTATTGCTGAACTATCCATTACACTCTCTTATGACTATTGATCATCCTGTTGTGGAAAACAAACAAACAAACAAAAAAAGGAAGTAGCTCCCATGAACATTAGTGCCATTGTTGCTGGTTTGAAGTAGTTAGAGGATCATAAAGGGTTAATAAAAAGAACTTATAAGGGTATTCTGAGGTCTGAGGCTGAGGTTATGGCATATATTATTAATGTTTTAGTCAATTTCCCAGTAAATGTGTAAAATACATGAAAAGAAATGAAATCCACGCTGCCTTTCTTTCAGGGTGTGGCTAAAAATGCCGTGTAACATATAGAGCTGTCCTAGAATGGGCTCATGATACCCAGACATAGAGGCGCAGCTCACTGCATGATGAATGTGGGTGTGACATGTGTGGGAAAGCCATCTCAAAATGGAAAACCTGATTTTTCAATGATTATTCCCAAACTACACTAGTTGAGGCAAACAAACAAACAAAAAAAAACCAGGCACTGGAGAGAGGGTGTTACATGGTGACACAGGTGAGGAGGGCCTTGGGAATGGACACCTTCCCTCCAGACCCTGTGTGTGAAGGGAATGCCCTGCTCAAAAAATGTTGATTAAATACCCACAAGTACCATGCCTGGCTCCTGCTGAGGGAGCAGGAACATTGTTGTGGCCTGCAGGGACCTTATGGAACATGCGCTGGCTTCCTATAGTGCACTTTGTGAGATCTGACATACTTGCTTCTAAGAGGGAAAACAACGTCAATCTCTAGGCCTGCCATGAGACCTCCCTCATGAACTGGACACCCCATCAGCAGCTGCAATGTGAAGCAGACACATTTATAATGTTTCTACAGTGTTTATGTGACTCTGAAACTATTCCAAAAAGCTTATTAAAAGTCTCCTAAAAACCAACTACCCAGCTACATATGTAAACAGAAAAGCACAGGGTTCCTTCTGTAAAACACTTTGAAACAAATGGGAAACCTTTTAAAGTTTAGTCATATGTAGCACCTCAGTCTAAATTGTAGGTGTAAGTCAAGACCCATGCTTTTTTGGTCAACCTGCTCAGTCCTGAAAGAACAGGCCCCACATTGGCAGACTCAAGGAATGTCACTGCACTACATCTCTTGGCCTACACAGTGACTTTGAAAACAAATGAGCTGCCACTTGTCTTAACCTGATTGGCACCATTAGCAGAGACTGAGACTAAGGCCTGGGAACAAGGCATTCCTTTGGGAAAGATCTGAAAGAGCAGAGTGAGAGACAGCCACAGAAGCAGGACAGAAGAGAAATCCAATTCAATGATGAGCCGCAGAGCTGCTCACTGCCTTCTACCTCATGGGAATGGAGGAGCGAGGAGCACTGAGCGCCAAGCCCTGCACTGCAGAACAGGAGGGAGAGCTGCTTAGCATACCTATCACAGATTCACCTTCTAGTTCCTTGATCTAGATAAAGAAAGCCCCCAGCTGTTGACTTCCAGAGTGCCAGGAGTTGCATTGACCTCACTATCTTTCCCACAAGGACATTCAGACCCTTGTTATCAGGAAAGACCAGAGCTAGAGATGAAACCAGGATATTGCAGGAAGCCTACTTTGCCCTGTGAATGACCCTTCTAGGAACATTTAAAAATCTAGACACTTCATGAGCAATTCCCAGCTTTCCTCTTTTCTTTGGAAGTTGGAAGATATGGCGAGTGGAACCAGAATTGTACAATGAAACCAGTGTGCTTTTCCCTAAGAGGTACTGTATGGACATGTATGCTCCAAAGGAGAGCAGTCTCCAGCATGCCATGTCCTTGGAAACCTACTTCATCTATCTATCTGACCTGCTTAGTCCCTGGGATAAGGGGACATTGTAACTCTGCTATTACAAGTCTCACTTTTAATTCACATTCACACAAGAAAGGAGGTAGGGACACACTACACGTGACACTGTTTCTCAGCACCTTCACTTTTCAATGTGAACACAACTAGCCTGTACTACCTCCCATGGTGGGAGCAAATTCATCATTGATGCTTTGACTTTGAGGATGTGGGATCAATTAACATAATTAATTGATTATGAACTACATCCCCAGCCAGGTGCTCAAATTAACTCTCCACTTATAATGTTTAACAGCAAGGAAGATGAGGAGAAGCGGAGCGGATGGAGGAACCGGGGCCACCTGCTTGTTCTGACTCACAGCAGAGGAGCCGAGCTTGGCAGGAGAATAACCTGTACTGCTTCCTGGGCTGCCACGTGGCGGCGCACTGTTGCCCGAAACATGACAGCCTGGGCTTATGGTTGGGCTAATGGTATAGATAAGTTGAAACCCAAGAAGAATAAGGACAGTCTAGCAAATCCGTACTGATGGGCTTCTGAATGAAAAGTGAGAATCAAAGTCACTATACTAAGAATGAGACCTGTAGCCATGAAAGTGCCACCGGTCGCGGAAGAAGGGGGCTGCATTGGGAAGTACATCAGTCCAGGCCTAGTATGATGCACACAGATCTGATTTATATAAAAATTATAGTCCTTAGAAGCTGGAGGGACAGTTCAGTGTATAAAGTGCTTGCCTTGTACACATAAGAGCCTGAGTTTGACCCGGAGATGGCCCACGTATAAATGCCAGTCATGGTGGCACATGCTTCTAATTCCAGTACTGGGGAGGCAGACAAGGGTCAGACAGTATTGCCTAAGCAGTAAGGTCAGTATGGTGAGAGATTCTGGGTTAAAAGCAAACAAACAAGCATACAAAAAACAAAACAAAACTGAGCACTGCCTAAGGAACAATACTGGAAGTGGCTTTCTCACACACACACACACACACACACACACACACACACACACACACACACACACCTGAACAAATGAGCAAATCAGTATAAAATTTAAAAATGTCTACCTTTAAGGCATTCTTCCCATCCCTTATATGGGGGTAGCTGTGGTATAATTGGTCTTCATGGGACACTCAAGCACTGGGCTTTTTAAACTCTCCAAGATAGTAGAGCCCCCACAACCAGTCCGGAGAAAGAGGTGGCCTGGTTCACTGTCCCCTCTCAGTTCTCAGCTAGGACAACTTGGTAGTGTGTTTTGGCCTCCCTGCTGTTGCATCCCTGGCTTCCTGGAGCAGAAAGTGTTAAGTGGGTCAGCTCTGCAAAGAGCTTTGCAGTGCAGACAAATGTCAGGGGACAAGCATTGAACGAAGTGGCACTGTAAGCTAAGGAGAATTTGAACCCAAGGCTGCCAGGTGAGCAGAGGTCCTTTTAAAAAAAACAGGTGGGGAGTCACCCAAATCCACATTCATCTGAAGAGAGATTAGTTTGGCCTATGGATATTTCTTCTGCAGTTGCCTGAATTTTTCTTTTAGGACGTTACAGTAACCCCACCCCCCACCCAACCCAACCCCCACCCTGCTCCTATCTGTGTTACGCCTGCAACAACTAGACCCATAGAAAACAAATTTAACCCTCTGGAATTACTCTCCAAATGCATTCAACGTTTTGGTTCAAAGTGCTACAAATAAAATCAATGCTTTAATTCCCAGCACGTGGGGCAGACCTTAACCGTGCAAGGACACACTGAGAAGCAGGCGTTACCCAGTCAAGGTGGCTGTGGACAGAGGGGAATCTGAAAGAGAGTGCTTTAAACTATTTTTAAAATAAAATGCATCCCACTGGGACTGCAATTGCCCAATGCCGACTATTCATAAATCAGGGAACAAAGAGGTGCTTCACATTCTCTGTCTCTGGCCGAAGAAAAAGAGAGAAGCAGAAGAAGAGGGGAGCCAAACACACAATGCACCCCACCTGACTCTCTCTCTCTTTCCTGATTCTTTTTCATTCTTGAAAAGATGTTTCTGTCTTGGGGAAAAAAATGCATTAAGCATAATGCTCACAGTAACTTTGGCAAAATATTCCAAATATTATAAAAGGGTGTTGAACATTATTGGATAAGTCTGTGCTGCGGTTATTTTTAATATCTTTGTGCACACTCGATATTTGCTCTGATGGTTCCCAGCAGAGACGTAGGACTAGAGGAGACCTGACTTGAGGTTGAGTGGGGAGGAAGGCAGCTCATGCCGGAGAAACAACAGTCGCTTGGAAGAGCGAGAATCTGGCTGGAGCAGCAGAGCCTGAGCTTGTGAGGCATGCATGCCAATGAGGGTGCTCACAGAATGAGCAAGCAACATGGATTCATTCTGGGGGACACAATGGCCCCCTCCTACCATGTCTCTAGGGATGCGTCTGGGATTGCCGGAGCTGAAAATTAAATTATAAGCCTCAAACATGACATTGAAAATGTAATGTTTCCTCTAATACTATCAGTGTCAGGATTCATGAGTTGGTGGGGCAGGGCTAGCCCCTGGCCTAGCCTGCAAAGCACAGGGAGGCAGACCCTGGTCACCACTCCATCGCTGTGCATACTTCTTCAGGTTTCCGGTGAGAAAGATGTCCCATTGCTGATCAATAGACTGCGAAGTCTTCCATATATGCAGCAAAGGAGGTCCCCACAGATGCCCCCACTGCAAGCTCTGGCAGAAGAATGATAGTGTTCTTCTGTCACCAGCACCCAGATACAAGGACCTGGGACTGTCTATCAACATGTAAGCACCGTTGGCCTGCTGCAGAGAACATTCATGCTAGCTTCTCGTCCTATAGGATATTGTGTTGCCAGGATGGACAAACAGTTGGACAGACAGACAGGCAATGATGTCCATTTCTGTGTTTTAAAGTATTCTCGTTAGAAGGGAAGTGAAGCCTTAGTTTAAAAAAATGATTTTCCACTTCCATCCATAAGTAAAAGCAGATCAGCTCAGGGCGCTTTGCTTAGCTCCTATTCATGGACAGTCTCAGTTCACTAAGTCTATGTCAGCCAAGTCACTCTGAGATAACAAAAATGCAGCCAATGAGGGCAATAGGAATATGGAAGGGACAAAGCATCACCAAAGAGAAAGCTCCGTTGAAGTTTCTTGGTGTTAGTACATTTGAAATAGGCAGAGATTTAGGTATTCCCTAAGGAAGAGAATGGATCATGATCTGAGTACTTGGTTCAAAACTCTCCTTCCCTGTCTCTTCTCTCTCCTTGTCTGTCTCTATCATTTCAATATATATTTCTGTTTTTTTCTTTCTCTCCATCTATAACTCTCTCACTATATCTCTGAAGCGGCAGAGATTAGGTATTGGGCTAAAGTGCTCTGATCATTTTGGCAAATACTCTTATCTGGGAGCCATGTTTCCTAACCTTTCAACTTTCTACATCTGTTTTGACTAAACAAAACAAACTTTAGAGACAAATATGACCAGTGCTTGTAACCTTTGTGACCTCTGATTTCGGGGCTAAAAATCAGGTCTACTCTAATTATTGAGATAAGAAATCAAACCAATATTTGGACTGAGAAATCAAGCACAGCTGGATCCCATGTAGGAAGTGAGGCTCTTCCACTCCCCCATCAAAGTTCTTTTTCTTCTCCTGCCCTTTGATTATGTGAGCCCTCATGGGATCTCCTTATTTTCTGACACATCTTGCCAAGGTGATCACACCAAGTCCCAGGAGACTATTAACTATCAACTCTTACAATCTCTATATGGCTCAAGCTTCTCTCCGGGATATCAAAAAAGTGTACGGATAACTGCCTGTTAGACATCATCACTTGCACGGTGTCAGAACACCCCGAGTTCAAAGAGTCACAGTCTCACAAACCGTCTTAGCCCACGAGCAAGTTCATCCTGTGTTTTAAGCCCTGGGGATTAGCACCAGTGTCGAGAGAGCGGGAAGAATTAGGGGCTGCAGCAACATCTCCAGCTCTCCTTTCATCCTCACCTGCTTGTCCGGTGCCATCACTTACCAGAGAGTCTTGTTTTAATCTTCTAAGCATCTTTAGCTTTCCCATTAAAGTCACCACCCAGCAGAGACAATGTGTGCTCACATGTGTACCCCCCCCCACACACACACACATTTACACATACCCTTCTGCTCTGAAGCTTTGGCTTTTTTAGCACATAGATGAAAATTGGCAATAATCTGTTTTCTACAATGGAATATACTTAATACCATCTTTCTCATAGCTTTCCTTGCTGTAGTTGTGCTTGAGCTTTTCTGCCTATGTTCTTACTCTTGACATAGGCGTGAGTCTTACGGGATTGAGGGAAGTGTTCCAAATACTTAAGACATTCTACTTTTACAGGAAGGTTAGTGTCTGCCATTCCAGAACAATTTGAACAAACACTTGGTGCACTTCTGCTTCTGAGGTTATTTACAAGCATTGACCTTTCCAGGCCCTTAAGTAAACTCGGCATCATAAATGCAGCACTTTCTTGGCAGAAGGAGGGAGCAGCTGATGCCCCCAGAGGCTCAGGACAATAGATCTATCTCCACTTACACAACTCCTGAAACCCCAACAACTCCAGCCATCCCTGTGATCCCAATTTATGCCACTAGGTTTGCGCGCTTAAACACATAATCTCCCAACTCACTCTCTGGCAACACTGTCTCCCTGGAACATTCTTTGGAAAGCAAAGCTGACACAATCACCCTAAAATGCCCTTAAATTCCATTTCTCCTACCCCAGCTCTTATTTCTCCCATGCTCAGCTAACATAGGCTTCTGTAAGTCCCTATACAGCCAAACTCTGTTACTGCCGGCCTTTTTGTCTGCTTTTGTGGTTGTGTTTTGTTTTACTGACCACTCTTTTGCATCGTGGAAGGCCCATTTCTTCCTTGATGCAACAATGTGACAGCTTGGGGGAAGCCACACCTGATGGACACTTTCAGGAGGTTGTCTCTTCAACTATGCAATGTTTTCCTTTGCATAGAGCTTGTCATGCTTTATCTAATTACATATCTATTATATCTTGCCTCATTAAAACTGCCAACCTTTGCTAGGTGGGATTTTCTACCCCTTATTTGTTTTTTTTTTTTTTCTTCACAAAAGTATAGTTTTATCCTGCTATCATCATCATCATCATCAGCAGCAGCAGCAGCAGCAGCAGCACTAGCATATGGTGGTTGGTTTGAAGAAGTACCCTGAAGAGACAGTGTTTAAGAACTTATGACAGTGTGTTGCATGTAAAACGTATACAAGTATGACATGTTCAATCACGCAATCATTTTATCATTTGACACATTTTTAATAAAGAGCAGACATAGTTAATCATGGAACAGTTGTATGTTTCTGAAACACTGGAAGGTTCCTACTGAATTAAACAACTTGAAGATGAGTGAAACCAAGGTAATGGGCACAATTTGGTGACTATCAACATTAAAAAGTCAAAGAGACTACTTATTATATAAGGGCAGTGATGCCATTTCCCAGTGCTGGGCTATTAAACAATACAAACAGATTTTAAAAGAAAACAAAGAAGCGTGTGAATTAAATAAAAGACATATTCACATGGGGCATCTGCAAAAAGCACAATTAGAAATCTGGAAAGACATCAGAGGGAGATCTCAGTGCCGAGCACTGATCGGACTGGGACACCTGTCACCTGGTCAGTGAGCTGTTCTTTCCAGTTCTGATCACAGAGCCTGTCTTCCCGAGAAGCAGTCCCATTCTATCAGCTTCAGTAGAAACCTACTCTCTGTTATTTACAAGCACAGACAAGCCTCACATTTCACAAACAGCCCACTTACATTACATCACAGAGAGAAAGAAAATTCATCAGACACAGGCAGTGCTGAGTGGCTGACGGTTTCTTGGCAGTGTTCTGTTGAAGGTTAGAAAATGTTGTCCTAAAAAGGAAAGGCCCCCTTTCCCACAGTGTGTCCAAGTACGAGGACTATGACAGTGAGGTTATCTACAGATATCTTCACGCAGACATGTTTAAAGAACGAAGCCAGACAAAGAGAATGAGAAACGAGAAGATCAGTGTGGGATGAGAAGTATTGCTGGGTCCTCTAGACATGTCAGCCAAGACATTATGTTTCCTCATAAGCTAATGGAAGTTGGGACAGCATCCCTTGTAACTGAAACTGTCCTTAGAAATAGAAACACTGGCCGTTGAAATTCTATCGGTAAAAGTGTCTTAAACTAAGTCCTAGGAAGAAGAGAGACTGGAGTACTGGAGTGAAACTCCAAAGGCTGATAGATCCACTGACAATGAGTGAGAAATAGAAAGTGAGTGAAAAATGTTATGCCTAAAGTTGAATGCGCATTTGACAACAGACAACTGTTAGAACTGTAACTGCTGGGCCAACATGGAGTGTTGCCTTAAAGACTGAAGTTACTATAAAATAATATTCCTATAAAAGTAATGAATACCAACTTTGAAAATACAGAAAGGATTGAGTCTCAAAGACAAGGTACCCAAATGTGGTGAGAATGTATTATTCATTTCCATCATAGATTATACAGATTAAGTTTTTTTCTCAATTAAACTCACTCCTGAAATACATATTTACTTACATGTCATGAAAATCACACCTCTATAAAACTGGCACCACACATATCATTGGGTCATCACAAACTTTATGCATAGGTTCTGCATTCTTTATTCTTCTATCATAAGCTTCTCTTATATGAAGGAATAAGAATCTGGGTTAGTCTACCAGGACACTGTAAGTCATGGAATATAGAAAGATGACCGAGGCTTCCTCATAGAGTCCTGCAGACCTTGTAAAATGTCAGGACAACCAAAGAAGCTGAGATGCTGAGGTGTGAGGGGAGGAATTACCAAGCGGAGACAGACTATGTTGCAGGCAGTTCTTGCGAGGTACACTTTAGTCTTGCAACTAGTAAACAAACCCGCTGACCTCATTACAACCTAAGTGTTGTTCTGTACAACTAAATTAAAGTGCTGGGGCTTTCCAAAGAGGCCCCTCACAGATACTATTTTCAGGTGTTCCAGAAAACATGTGGGAGCGATGCATAGACAGGAGTGCTTGTAGATTTCTAGTGTGTCCAGGGTGTCCAGGGTGTCCAGGGCGTCCAGGGAAGCAACTTCACTATGTAATGTCAGCTGAGTCAATACAGAGAAGTCCCTCTAGCTTGTTGTGCATCGTAAATTTCTGGATCATTAACGTGGGCTCCATTTATGTTATGCCAAATTACACAGAGCAAAATTTATTGCGCACATTGTTTTAAAGACATCAGCCAGTGAGAATATAGTTTATAAAATACTCAAACAGCTTCAAATGTGTATGTACGTGTGTGTTTACACATTTGTAAAGTACAGTAAAGTGTTAGTGGTATATATTGCTGTTTTTAGAGCTGACTGAACTTATGAAGGCTGACTTTCAAAAATCTAATTTTCCCTAATTCTTTATTTAACCTTGACCCAAACAGTTTGAGATGCATAGAAGAACTCAATCGTGGCCATTTCTCAAGAGACTTGAACTACTAACTAGATGGAAAGGCTTTTTGAGGACTAGAAGCTGAGCCAAATCTTCCGGTCCACTGGGCACAGCTGGACACGAAAAGCAGCCAGTTCTGCTTAGGTAACCAGTATTGTTCAGATCATAAAGCAACGGCGCTCTTGGTTATCATTTCGGGTTGAGAGGTTGAGCAATAGGTGAGGACTACAAGGAACGGCAGGGAACCTTTGCTGAAAGCGCACCGCGCAGATTCCACCCTAGAAGGTTTCCTATGGCTCATTTAGTATAAAAGCGACGTAGAGGGGAATCAATGCCCGGAAGTCTAAAAGAGTGATGCACATGGAATTGAATTGCATAACAGGGGTACAAATCATGAGGGTTGGGGCTTGAGGTAGTAATGACTTTCTGTGTGATTAAGAGAAATTTCAATGTGCTCATCCATACAGGCTTGGGAACTGAAGGTCAACCCCTCCTTCTCACCAGCTTTTAAAAGTCGAATGATTTGGCGTTGTTTGTTTTTTGGCTCAAACATAGCTCGTGATTGTGACTCATTGTATGCGAAGCCTGTCTCCACTTCTATATAGGCCTGACCTTAGATAATTCAGCTAATCCTTCCATGAGTCAGTTTCCTAATCTATAGAAGAAAGCGACTAACAGCAGCAGCCACCACACAACATTACTGGAAGTACTGAGTTTATAGAAGCCAAATGCTTAGATTGGCATTTAACACAATGTACTCAAGGACTGGTAGAATTCTTTTCATCTTGTTGCTGTCGAATGTTAGCTAAAACAATATGCTCATCCTTGTAGAGCATGGGATGCAGACAAGAGGCATAGTCACATAGAGATGCAGAAGCAGAGTGGATTCAGGTCTGATGTTAGGCTCCTTAGCCACGCAGAAAAGCGAGCTGCATATCACACCACTCTGCACCCTAACTTCACAGTCCAAAAGAACAAGCTCATGCAAACTGCTTGGGAACTTGGCCTACCTCCATTATTCAAAGTAGAACGTCTTTCCTGAGAGGCAGTGGAGGCTTAGTTGCAACCAGATGTCCGACCGCTGCTTACTTTGGTCGTGAGCATTTAATTCCAGGACCACTTGAATGCTCTCCAGTGAAGGATTCCTCATTTGCTAATTACTAATTACCCCCAATGGCCACAGGATCTAAGGTCAGTACCTCTCTCCCTTCACACTGGCAGAACACACCACAGTGAAAGCCAGACAGGTGAAACATGCCTCTTCTTTAGCAAAGAGACAACATTGGAAGAAGGCAGAGAGGGAGTCTGTTGAAAGGAAAGTAGGACTGGTTTGACAGGAGCTTCCAATGCTTTTCCTGAGGACATAGGCTTAGCCGATTTCTCCCTCTAGGATGTGGCCTGTTCTCTTGTTTCATCCTCCAGCAGGCAAGCTTGGGCAGTAGGATAAGGAAGGACCCTGGATCCCACATCATTTTGTTGAATGGCAATTCTTTTCTGCGGGAGCATCCAGAGAGGCCTCCATGTGTGTTTGCCAAACTTGCTTGTATGTGAGAAGCATGTTTGTTTTATGATCAGTGTCTTGGGCTTTAAATAAGCAGAGCACGGGAGCTGATCCTGCTATGATCCTCGCTAATGTACCCCTAGGCTAATAAGTACTGAGATGATCCTGCACTTTGATTTCATGAATAAGAAAATAAACTGTAAGATGCATGACATTTAAAAAAATTATTGTTATTACCGAGTATAAAATTTATTTTAACCCTCTCTGTAGTGGTTCAGTCTCAAGCTGCATGTGCCAGTTGCCAGATTGTATCTCCAGTTACTCCCTCCTTAAATATGCGCTTATTTACTTCCTGCGGAGTTCAATTTTAGAACCCATCAAAGTAGATCCACTCAGCCTCTGACTACATTTTCATGCATAAATTCATAGATGCCTTCAGAAGGAATTGCACTTACATATGCAAATACTTCCCAATGCCTTTTCATTTCTACTTTTGGACTGCACAGTTTTTTTTTTTTTAATTCATGCAAACACATTACGCAAACAAATATGGGCTCAATAACAACACACGGCATGTGCGAGTTGTTAATTGCAAAGCCATGAGCTTGATACGGCCAAGCTACTTCCATCATTATCAACGGAGGGGCACATGATGAAACAGGAAGAGCAAAAGCGTCTTTGAAACTAAAATCCCAGCACTTGATTGTTTGGGATGTAAATATTAACAAGGGAAAAGGTGACAAGCAAGTCCTCCTCAGTTCACCAGTAATATGGAAGCTGCAATTTACGGCATGATCTAGAAGCGAGGGTGCGCCTTTGATGGGCGTTAGGAGCAAGAACGGATATTGTAGTCCAGAATTACAGGAACCAAAACTGTTTGTGGTAGCACAAAAATGAAACAAAAACTATGACAGGAAACATGCCTTCAGTCACACTGCATGTGGGTTGCCTTTTCACATATCTGACTTTATGTTAGCAATGCCCTTGGACATGATGGCAGGTGTCCTAATTCCTCCCATTGGGAACGTGAGCTCATTAATTAAGCTAGGACCCCTTACTCTTTTTCCTTCCACTCTCCCACTGACCCCAATGTGGGGTGAGGTGTTAGCTTAATGAAATAAATCACATGTTGAAGTTACTCACAGATCAAAGGCATCTGAGCTGGAGCAATCATCAGCCAGCCCTGTTTTCTCCCGGAGTATCAGTACATTTCATTTTCATGAGGGTGATGCAAAGAAAATAAGACTAAAGATCAAATAAAAACCATTTCTTACAAAAGCCTACGATGGCAACAAAAGCAACTTTAACTGTTTATTGATTTCTTAAAATTATTTTGTTAACTATAGCAGGAGCGAGGCAAAATGGGAGGATCTAAGCAGGTTTCAGAACAGCATCTGACCTGTACCTTTATAAATCTTGAGCACTATGCTATTTAATTACATACATACATATGTTCTATAAAATACAAAAGGTAAAAATGTAAGAATTTAAGGAAGCTAAGGAACCAGGAATGGAATTCCATGTGTAGGTATCTCTTTAGGAATTAAATTCATTCCAATATTTACTGCTGAGGACACAGAAAAAGAAACAAAGAATCAGTATTATAAAACAAATGATGCAATAACCCGGTTGGACAGGGCCAAGCCCCTGGGTGCTGGCTGTGTGACCCTACCTAGTCCAGCCACTGCAGCTTGTGCATTCACTTTTAGTTTTGCTGAGCCATTAATGTGACCAGCACACGCTCGGCTGGTATCTGAAAAGAAAGGCACAGAGCGAGTGAGACTTACACCCTGACCTCAGCACTGCTCGGCCTCAGTCCACATGCCCAGACAAGTGAGAGTGGAATTCTGCATGGATACTAGACATGAGGAGAATGCCAACTGTTTATGTCTGAGGGAGAAGTTCTTCTTAAGTAAACCAAAGCATTGCAATAAAAGTGACGTTTGGCACAGGGGAAAGGGAGAATTGCATTGGTAGAATTGGATAAAAATGTTCATGTTTCCACTTACAATCTGAATCATTAAAATAAAAACATAGAAATCAGAATTAGCATCACATTTGTGTCTGTGTGTGTGTGTGTGTGTGTGTGTATGCATGTGATATCATTTACTATTATTTTGCCACGAAGTTATCAAATGTCCTTCAATATATACATGTCATTTAATCAAAGTGCATATGATTGAAAATGCCAATATGTGGAGCAGTCCAAATGAATTCTTAGATGAAAGGAGTATGTGTCATCGAACAGTGTGAAGTCCCCAGATCAACCAATTAGAGATTTTCTATTGTCTCAGAAACATCTTTTATATAGCCAGGGGCCTGCTCCAAGTGACATCTTTGGATGGACTATGGCAGTTCTCTGAAAGCAACTTCCATACTGTTGATGGATAACAAAAAAGAAATTTTTCATCCTCAAGAGTTATATAGGGCAAAAGTTTGTTTTTAACTCAATGTTAGTTGGGTAGGGGCTTGCCATCATACCTTACTGGCAGTTTCTATAAACTTCAAACACCATGAAACAGGTCAGGTCAGGAATAGGTGTGGACCCTAAGTGGTGGGGCGGAGCTGGGGTCAGAGCCTAGCAGGTAGGGCAGAGCTACCTACCTTGTCTAGAAAACTCATCTGACTCCCGGTGTACGAGGTCTGTGACTCGGTTTCCATAGTGCATTCTGCTGTCATGATCATAAGCCTTCAGGGTCTCACTGGAACTGTAGGACTTCTGTGTGGGAACACGGCAGTCCTCACTGTCCAGAGAGGAGCTGGTGTAGCGACACTCCTTGCCACACCGTCCCCTGGTCAGAGAGCGATGTCGCCGGTCCTTTACATCCATTATGCCAGATGAAGCAGAGCTTCGCAACTTTCAGAAAGGGCAGGCTTGAGTTTTGGCACCTGTCACCTTACCCACCTAAAAGTAAAAATAGATAAATAAATAGATAGATAGAAGTATGAATAGATAGATAGATAGATAAATAGATAGATAGATATAGATGACAACAGACTGTGATTACAAGCAGTGCAGCCTTCAGTTATGACTCATGTGAAAACATAAATGGGAAATGTGCCAGCCCTGCACAACTTCTTTGGGAAAAGCTTAATATATGCTTAAACCATCAGACTATATAGAACTCTAGACAATAAATTTGTTTTCTTACTGTCTAATGTAATAGATTTTGGGGAAAGTAATAGCAAAAAGCCCCATGTCCTGATTGCATGTGCACAGATGTCATGATAATTCTGTTGGTGGAGTGGGAGATCCAGTTATGAAGTTGATTAAAGCCAAATTGAGTTTGTGATATTTCATTACCGGATTTTTTGTTTGTTTACTTGTTTTCATTTTCCTATTCTTATAGAAGGATTAGTGAGAAAATAAATATCAAAAGAGGAAGAATGAAAGGAAGTAAGAAAAAAAATAAGGAAAAAAAAGAAAGGAAGTAAGGAGAAAAAAAAAAGGAAGACAAGGGGGAAAGAAGAAAGAAAGGAAAGAAAAAGTGAAATACAGGCATTCATTTGAAAATCTTAATGAGTTACTGTGACACCAGGTTATTCAACCAACACTAAATTGCTGCAATGGGCTGGGAGAATAATAGTAAAGGTGTTGATGACATGCAAATTATCTTCTCCCAAGTGTGTGTGTGTGTGTGTGTGTGTGTGTGTGTGTGTGTGTGTGTGTGCATTAGTGAGTGTGAGCACAATCTCACATGTGCTGTACTTGTGGAGGTCAGCTGTTGCCTTGGGTGTTAGCCATCTGTCATTTCTTTTTCAGTGCTGTGCACCCCCAGGCTAGCTGGCTTACAGGCATCTGGGTGTTTTCCTGGCTCTGCGACCTATGGCACTGAACCCTGGCTCTGTGGACTCGTAGTCCACTTGCTCAGCTTTATACAGCTTCTTGGGATTCAAACTTGGCTCCTTGTGCCTGCAAAGCTAGTGCTTTCCCCCACTGAGCCGGCTCCTCAGTCTACCCCTGATTTCTTAAATCAGCCTTCAGAGCACTCCCATCAGTGTTCTCTCCTTTGGAGATCTGTATCTGAAAAGAGCCGGGTGCTTCTTCCCAGTGACCCAACAACAAGAGAAGTTACCGAGAGATGTGTATTCCACACACCAACTTGCTTGTTAATCTGAACTTAAACTGCCCCTCTCAATGCCAGGATGCAGAAGAACTATGCATTTTGACATGGAAGTGGATGGGAAGGAAGTTCTCTAACGTTATGAACTGGACCTTGGCCTCACCAGTGTACACCAAAGATCACTGAGAAAACACTGACCTTCTGCCTAGCAAATAATGACAAAACGCTAAGGCACTACAACTTCCAAATGATGGGTTCTTACTGATTTCATTTGCCATGCAAAATAGCATGGACCACAGGGCTAGGGCCTGGACAGAACAGACAAACACAAATTTTAATTAAACTGGAAAATACAACCCAGAGCCAGGGTAATGATTTTTTTTCTCCAGGCTACTGTTGCTCACTGCCTCCTCAATATGTCAGGAAATACTTGGGGAACAGATCTGTAGTTCCCAAGCCCTCTGCTCTTCATTGGCTATTTAGACACCAAAGTAGGACATCTCTATGTACAAAAGGGCTAAGCTGTTTACACGTTAGTGTAGACAGCACGGAGCCAGAGGCACCAGAAATGAAGTCATTCCTCCTTTCTCTTTTCACACTGATATCTTTTATCTCCAGGATCCTCCTAAATAAACCATTCATACACTTTATTAAATATTGCCTGAAGTGTAGAGAATTCAGATTAACAATTGGCCATGCAAAAAGTACACACCTGTTACAAAGTGCAAGCACAATTATCCTTTGGCCATAGTTGCTTAGATAATAAACTACATAGTTTCATGAAGTCTTGAGATCCTCAAACAGCAACTTGAGAAACGCCATTGAGAGTCATGAAGCAAGACTGTGGCACCTTTTTGAAGGACACTGATATTGGCATGGAAAATTGTATTGCTATAATCAATTCAATTATCATTATATTGATGTAATTTCCAGAGGCCAAAACCCCTTGCCCTTAATTCAGCATGATTTTGGAATTCATGCATAGTCTATTTGAGAGTGTGGTCACTGAAGTGTGGTAGACGCCAATCTAATCATGACCACTCACTAGCCAGTGACCTTGGCTAAACCATGCCTGGCCTTTGTAACTCGGTTTCTCAGCCAGTTAAAATGGAAAATAAGGACACCTACTGTACAGGATTTCATAAAAATTAAAACAGGATTATAGTACGATTCCTAGTGTAGTGCCTAAAAGATGATAGATGGGTTTTACAGTAGTGTATACCTCATTCCTCTAATGATGAAAAACTGAGTTTGGTTACGTCGTCAGAGTCTTGCGTAAGACAGTATGGAAAGAGAATAGACAAAGGCAAGAAGCTTCTGTTCTTGTACAGACCAGTGCTTAAACTAGACACTGATTGAAGAAGCCATTCAGACTCTGGTGAAGAAAAATAAGACAGTGTTACCAAACTAAAGAGTCTCGGGTGGTTATAAGGATGAAGGTTATCAGTCAGTTTTGTAATTTGCTTCTGTTTTGCTTCACTGCTAGGTTGTTTTTTCTTTTTTAGTATCATCAGTGTAGTAGAGCTGAAAATTCCTATATTTATTTGTTCAACTTTGCATTGTGCTTGTGTCAATAGGTTCTCTCTTGTTATTGCCATGAGTGTGTATATTTGTACATACTTTTATTTTATTTTATAAAACCATGCCCACAATGGGACCCTAAATGTTTGTCACCTGTTAGTAAAGTATAGGACTTTGGTTTTAGACATCTCTATACCAGCCTTAGCCATGCAGGATTTGTTCCCTACTATATTTCTTTTTTCAATTCAGTATTATTAATGAGAGTTTTCAGCAGTATTCCTTCTGAATAAGTGATAGAAATTTATATGCAATGAGGCAAAATTAGTCACATATTAAGGAAACTGAATGTCTTAAGGAAATATGTAGTATGTGTAGATTACCAGCAAATCAACATTTTTGTATTTATCTGCAAATTTTTAAAATGTCAATATGAAAAACAAAAGAAATTATATTGAAACCTGTTTCCTTGGCTTCTTTTTTTTGACTCAGGAGGTAAGGAAAATGCTTCTAGATAGATGAGATGTATATATGTATGCTTCCCTATTCTCCTCATAAAGTATGAATGAAAATAATAAACCTAATACATAAAAAAGTGTAAGAAGAAAATTTGCCCAAGTGCCAACCATGAAACAATTTCTTTTTTCTATACATATCAGACTTGTAGGTAAGAGAGATAATATCCCCAAAATGAGCAGGCACAGATGAAAAAAAAAAAAAAAAAAAAAAAGAAGAAAAAGAAGGGAAGAAAACTGGCAAAATTAAGTCAGTACCTTGTCCTCTGTACCAAAGACTATGAAAAGGTCATCTAATAAAAAATAAAGCCTTTAGATTTCAACTATCCTACTGCTGCAGCCCAATGGCATGAGGGGGAGGAGATATTCTCATTTCTACCTTCATCAGGAAGTTATGATACCATGTCAGTGAGGCACTTCACTTAAAATAAAATGGTCCCAAACAAGGACAAAAAGGTGCAAGATTTGTAGGATATAATGGAGCTCATTTTGTCAAAGGGAAACTGGTCTTCCACCTCTACAGGACAACACGTCTCCCCCCACTGCATCATTATAGGGAGAGATCTAGTGGAAAGTTGTGTATTCCACCATCCAAAAGGAACAGGGAGTTCTGTCCCTTGAAGCACAACTAAATACCAAGCATGAGGCAGTACCACACTCATTCTACCACTAACACCCAGAGAAAATCAGTGCAGGGTATAATCTTTAGCCCTCTACTACAACAAGTGCCTTATAAGAAATTCTGACTTTTTTTCTGAGTAACTTAGCAAGAATAAGGGAGAGTCCCTCTCTCTTCACCAGAGAAGTGACATTAGAAACCAGAAAATAGAGAAGGTTTAAATAAGACATTGACACCACTAACACAAGAGAACAAAACACTCTATTTGTATAAAAACAATATCTTGTTTTATAAAGAAGGAGGCATGTGCTGTATGAAAAACAGAAATGGTACTCAACAGAGATCATTTACCAAGATGACAATAATCCTACCATTGTCTGATGCATATTTTAAACTTGTTATCAAATCACTTGAATGAGCAATTAAGAACACACTTCAATAGGGGAGAAAAGGTAAATTGTACCAGAAGAAAGAAATTCTTAGCGAATATAAAATACCAAGAAGATCTCTCCCATTGGGAACACACAAACAGCAAAAATGATGGCTCTCCACCACAAAATGAAGGGACAGAACAAAGAATGGAAAGTGAAAGGAAATGAAAACTTTTCTTAGAAATTTTCACACATATAGAAATATATATGTGTATATATAAAACAAAAGAAAATGTGATCATATATCTATCTATCTAAATCTATCCATGCCTGTCTGCCTGTGTGTCTGTCTGTCTGTCGGTCTGTCTGTCTTGGATGAAGGTACACTACTCACTGAAGCCACAGTGGTTTTACTTGAAGCTACTACAGAATGTTTAAAGAACAATTTGAACCAATTTTTGGCTCTTTCTTGCATAAAGAAGGGGAAGAATTTTCTGCTTTATCTTATGAAGCTAATTACCCCGATGCCCTCACCAGACAAAGGCAGAGAAATGAAGAAGGAAAGGAAAGAAAAGGGAGAGAGAAAGGGAGGAAGTGAAGGAGAGAGAGAAAGAGGGAAAAAAGGTAAGGAAAGAGAAAGAGGGCAAGACAAAAAATAAATCATGATATAAAAAGGAAGGAAGGAAGGAATGAATGAAAGAATGAAGGAAGGAAGGAGAAAGAGATTAAAGAAACTAAAGACCAGCAGCCCCAAGAAATATATTATATAAACATAATATATAGTATATTACATATATTTATATATTTTATACATATAACATATTCTTACATTAGAAAACAGAAATCAGTAATTTGTAAAAATATTGCATATTATGACAAATATGCTTATTCTGGGAATAGGAACTAGAGCTGTAGTTGAAGATCAGAGACTATAATCCGTCATAGTAACAAGCTAAGGAATTGCAATCACGTGACAGTAGCAATCAATGCAGAAAAGCATCTGGCAGAAGTAGACATCCATTTATAAGACACACTCCCTCAAAAGCAAAAATAGAGGGAACTTCTTCAGCTAGAGCAAAAACACCATCCACAAACCTGCAGCTGACATGATCCCTGATGGTGATGTAGTCCTGTTTCTAAGAATAAAGACACGGCTTGTGAAACTGCTTTTCCCAGTCCTATTCACTGCCATAGTAGAACTTAGAACATGCAGACCAGAAAAAAAAATCATAACACTGACCCTATTAGTAAATGGCAAATATATATGTAAAACTTTATTGGATGTATAATAAAATACTGGAACTGTGGAAGTGTGCCAAGGTCACAGAAATCAAACTAAGCATGCAGAAAGCCCTTGCATTTCGATGCTATAGCTTTGAGCACATGGGTTCTGGAAATCAAACAAAATACTGCTTACAATCACCCGAAGTGCACTAATTAGAAATACATCTAACAAGACAAACACAGAAATTGGCTTTTGAAACTATATAGAACGGGGTGAAACAAAAATTGAATGTCTAAGTAACAGGTAATGGGTATCAAGTTATGGGTTAGAAGCCTGAAAAAAATAAAATAACAGTTCTTCTCAAGTTAATACATAGATTAAATGAAATTATTATGAGTTCCCAGAATAAACAGGTGTTAAGACACAGACAAGGTTGAAATAAAGTTTATGTTGCTAGGCAAAGGAACTAGAAGGATCAGATCTACATATCTATGTGTCTATATATGTATGTATGTATGTATGTATGTATGTATGTATGTATCTATCTATCTATCTGTCTATCTATCTATCTATCATTAAGTACAAGGATATGGGAAGTCTCAGACTACTCAATTTAAACATTAGGGATCCACAGTAATCAATACTAAGGAGATGGCTGAGGGACAGAGACATACATTAACATACTAGAACCCGGAATCCAGATTTATATCCATTCAAATATACTCAATGGCTCTTTAAGAAAGTTGCCAAAGTCATCCAATGAAGAAAGCTCTGGTGGTAACAAAGGGTAAGTGGAGAGACATCCATGAGCAGAAACACTCACTTCTGTTTTCTCATTTTATTCAAAGAATGATTGAATGTCGATTAACAATAAAATATAGATGCTTCAGAAAAATTGAGAAAACATGATAGTAGTTTTAAGAAAAGAAGGAGGAAAGTCTTGAGAGTTTATATCAAATATAGAGTTCTAAAAGGAAAAGTTAATATAGTTGATTTGCTTTCCAATTAACTTTGCTCTTTGTAAGGATCATGTTAAGAGGATATAACGGAAATTGGTAGGGGGCTGGAGACATAACACAGAAGCTAAGAGTGCATACTGCTCTTTTAGAGGACTTGAATTCAGTAAGCAGCATCCAAGTCAGGTGGCTCACAACTGTCTGTCACTCCTACTTCAGGTGACCTCACATCATTTTCTTCTGCAGGGACTTAAACATACACACACACACACACACACACACACACACACACACACACACACTGGAGAAATGGCTCACTGGTTAAGAAAGAGCACTACCTCCTCTTCTAGAGGATCAGTTTGGTTCCCAGCACCCATGTCAAGCATCTCACAAACAACTGTAACTCCAGCTCCAGGTTAATCGGACACTTTCTAGCCTTCTTGGGCACCTACATGCAAGTATGCATATCTACTCACAGATATACACATAATTAAAAATAAAATAAAGATGTTTTGAAAAGATAATCTATAGAGTGAGAGAGCATGTATGCAAACTAAATGTTTGTTAAAGGACAGATATTGAGGATACACACACACAAACACACACACACACACACACACACACACACACACACACACACACAATCATTTGCAATAACAAATTTAGACCATCCAAGTAGATAGTCTGCTAAAGATGTTGGGTAGGACACATAAGATTGCAAATACATACATGGAAACATGTTCTTCCCAGCCCCAAGAGGAAAGCAAATTAACACCACCGTGAGATACTTCTGCAGACTTACCAGAATCACTAAAGAAAATAACGATGACAATAAATGCCGGCAGGTTGTGGGAGGCCAGGACTCCCATACATGTCTGGCTTAGATGCTAAATCACACACCCACCCTAAGGAAGTTTAGCAAGAGTTTAACACTAACAAACCCACTAAACAAGTAACTACCATGCAACCCTGCAGCTTCTCTCCTGGGCATTTATTTAAGAGAAAGAAAAAGATATGTTCACACAGGAACCTGAACAAGAATGTTTGTAGAAAAAATGTTCATTTATAATAGTCCATAACAGACACAGCCCAGATGTTCTTCCATGGGTGACTGGTTCAACACATTATGGTTAACCCCAAGTCTGAAAATCCAGCTCAGAAATGAAAAGGAGTCTGCTGTTTAAACACGCAAAACTCAAGAAGAGATTATAGTAAGTAGCCTCCAGGGTGGGGCAGGATGTCAGAGCATGAGGGATGTCTAACCTGATGCTGTGGGAGGATGTCAGTGGGCAGGAACAGGTTCCATCATCCTGGTTTGCTTCTTACTAAACACGATTCTACAGTTACACACACTCACACACACACACACACACACACACACACACACAAAACCCACAATGTTTATTAAAAGTAAGGAAAGTCACTCATATGGCTAACTGATGCACACTCTCTGCTTCCTAAAGTTATTATTATGATCACTGTTATCATGGCTTTTGATTTTAGAACTAGTCTGATTCATTTACTTGAACTAGTTGGTTGGTGTGTATACTTTGGTATTTGTAACTTTGGCATGCAGGGACAAGCAAAGCAGTTATGGCTGCTGAGAGGAATCACAAAGAGTTACAATGTAAGAGGCAGCATCTGCCAACACCCTTCTTAAAGATATGAAATAAGAGGATTTAATCTTACTCCCACGTTGGTTACAGAGCCAGCCTTTCATAAGGCGTATTCACTGTCTACAATGTGGAAGCGTTCTTAGTCCAATGTCCTTGAGAGTCGAGGTCACCGATTCATGTGGCGAGATGCAAGTTTTGAGCCTGCTTCTAAAAAGTAATTAAAATTGCCTTGAAGCACTCAGAAAGACGGTAACCAAAATTATAAATCTTTTCCCCAAGCTTGCACCTTTCCCACCACTGACAAATGGCAGTCACTGGTTGCCGTTGCCTCTGCCAGCTCATTACTGCTATGCTGGGGCTTGATTCTGTTACATTTCACATTTCCTCTCTTGAACAGTGCTCACACTGCTTTTTTCATCAGATGCCTAAGTGGGTTCCATCACTTTAGCAGAATAGACTACAGAGATCTTGCCTGCAAGCCTTTGTCTAATTAACTAATCCTGTGAGCTGTAACACTGTTCACGATTAACTTTGTGGAATATCCTACTACTTACAGGCCTTGACTTGTTAATCACTGACAGCCAGTTCCATGTATGTGCACATGTTTGTTGGTGTATATGTGAGTGTGCTTGTGGATGAGTGTGAATGTGTGTAAGCATGCTGCATAGGCCAATTTAAAGTGTTCTTTATGTCAAAATGACACAATAGTACTGATTGTTTAAACTTGTCTCACTCTCATGTATACTTCTTGGGCTACGGCTGGTCATTGTTTCAGCATGCTTGAGTGATTTCTGTTTTGCAACTGACGTTAGACTTTTGGGGAGTACTGTAAGGAGATCTAAGCACTGCCATAATTCAACTTAAATTAGAAGTCTATTAATCCTGAATTTGGAGGGAGGTGGTTCTTTCTTCTCCATTTCAAACTCATGACAAAGCCTTGACAAAGTTTATCCGGAGAGTATTTGAACTAACTACACACAAGCAAACTTGTTTCCTAATTGAAGTTGTTGTCATTTACCACTTAGAATTCTAGTGAAAAGTTGTGCTAGATGAGTACATTTATAATAAATAAATATATAATATAAATTATATAACTATATAGTATTATATTACATATAATATTATATATATTACATATGCATTAATAGCTCAAATAGGAATCTTCTATAGGGAAAATGTCTTCCATTTGATCACATGTTAATTGGATGTCATCTTGTTTCTCAAATATGGGTGGGACTTTTACTTTAATAGCAAAATGATAATGTCTTGTCTCTTTATCCTTTAGATTCTCAACAAATTTTGCCTATTCTAAGACAACCTAAGACTTGCATTCTCAGAGTCCTTTCCACTGTGTGTGAACTGCCCCATGTAAGTGGCTTATTGAAGGGTCATGACGACACCAGATGAAAGGTAATATAGACCCCCAGAAATATGAGAGACGCAAACTAAAGTAGCTGATAAGCTATACAGGGCTGCTTGGCCTCCTTCCATCCTCCAGTAGGGGTCTGATGGTTCGAGCCTGAAAACCAGCTCTCTTGCCGTCTCCAGTGCCTTCCTGTAGTATCATGTAAGATCAATTCTGAACAAAGATGCACTCCAAAATATTTAGAGACAGAATATCCTGTGACCTCTGAGTGGACCTAAGAAAATCTGCTTTAAAATCTACAGAAGTGGAAGATAGTGGCCTGGGTAATTTAATGCACTATAGTAAATAAGAGGTCAAGGCAATTTGCTTCCTGCTCCCTTGTGCCACTATATTGATATGTCCGGGGATAAAAAGCCAACTCTGGTTAATGTCCAGAGCAAGAAAGGATAAGCAAATTCACAATTGTGTTCTGCTCTCCAGCTACAGAGCACCATGGGCCGCTGTTTAGAGTCTGTTAGGGTCCCTGGAGCCATGTGCACAGGAAATGGTGAACACATTGTCGGGATCTGCTTGCTGTCTGTGGGATTTATGAATTGTTAAAAGCCAAGACGCCTCTCTGTGCTTGCAGTCCTAACCAAAAGCAGCCACAAAGTGATATCCTGCCTCCCACGTATCCGGATACCTGCCACAAGAGTACAGATGTGCATGTTTGTGCATATTCCTATTTGAACAGCAATGGAAAGATGAAGGTCTACACCCGAATGTCATTTTGTCAACTCCCATGCTTTGTTTGCCTTTTCTCAAGTTTGGACTGTTTAACATTAAGTAAGTCAGGGTGGCTACACCTCTGTTAAAATTTCAGTATGAAATTCAGAAGTTTACTGAAGCTTTGGACTCCTTAGCTTCAGCCCCACCCTCAAATACACACACGCACACACACACACACACACACACACACACACACACACACACACGGTACGCCTGTGCCTGTCTGCTCTCCTCCCATTTTCCCATGTGCCTCCTGAGTTGGGGAGCTGAACAGATGGTTGTACCTTAGGCACTGGCTAAGTTACCGTAACTGGAAGAAGACAGGCCCTCCCTACTCCTCCCTGCCATGCAGAGCTCAGCGAGGCAGTAGAGCAAGCCATGAGCCTGCAGCCTCAAAAGCTAATGAAGGGAGGAATTGAACACCCTCTGCCCATCTTGTCAAGCGTGCTCCTCTCTCTGTATACAAGACTGAGAAGCAGCAATAGATAATGAGTGAGCAGAGGGCTTTGCCGCAGAGGTTTCTAGGAAAATGTCAAAGTCACTGTCAAGTTAAGCTTCCCTATCTGAGAATGCCTGCAAACTTCCAGACCCTGAGTCAGACTCCCCACATAAGTTGTCACGTGGGTACAAGTTACTTACATAATCCACATACCTAAAGAGGACTCGTGCTAAGATCAGTTATCTGATTCTAATGTCTTCAATGCAGAGGAATAGACAGTCTTAAAACACTTTCTAATATCTCTTTCAGCCACTAAAGTGTAATTGTCTAAGCATCTTCTTCCACCAGTTTGTTGTATTTGCCTCTTAAATGTCAGTAACCACAGCCTAGTCCCAACATACTCAGTACAGAAATTATCCCTTAACTTGATTAGTGTATGCAAGCCAGCCCCTCACAGGAATGAAGAGTAATAGAAAAAATGAGAGTTGCATCCTCAGGCAGAGACAAAGAATATTTCAGAGAGATGGCTCTCAGTTTCCACTTCTGAAAAATGGGAGCACTATGTTTAAATTGAAGTAACTGAAAATGCCAAATTGCCTCTAAGGATCTCCAAATAGTAGATGCCCAAACACCAATGGAAGCCACCATAACCACCATACTGTCCTCATCATCGCTGCCAGTCATTGACAATATCACCTGACAATTGGGAGTCACAGCTGTCCCTTACTGATCCTTGAAGCACAAGGACACATATACTATTATGTATTAGGCTATGGTGCTCCCCCGCTTGGAAGGATAGGCATTCTAGTGTCCCCTTAGCACGACAACACAGATGTTAGTAACCTCAGTTTTATTTAACTCTCACTGGGCGAGACAATTCTACTATCACTGAAAACTATGATGTTCTGGGAGCATCACCTAATTGCGGTTACATCGGACACTTGTGTTCAGTTCATCATAGAGAGGTACCACAAACGGCAAAGAGAAAATGATATGAAAACCAGTAGATGTTTATCCCTTACTCACTACCTGCTCAGAAAAGCAGATCAGTCAGTGGGAGTCTTTTGTTTAGTAAACCTAAATGATGGGTGTAGAGAGAGTGAGGCTATGCAAAAGGCAGATGGCTCTAAGTTACTCTATATTGGAAAGAGGCAGAGATGTCGCAAGGGACTAGGTAAGTATGTGTACAGGAGTTCTGAAATCTCATGGGGAAAGAGGTCAAGGAGGCACAGCCAGATACAGAGGAAGAGAGTGGAGGACGCTGAGAATCCTTAGAGACTTTCAGAGCTGAAGGCGATGTACTGAATGCTGGAAATCCTTTGTGCTCCATCTCTAACCAAGAAAGCATGGAGTGGGGCACAATTCACTTCATCATTTTCCTACGTGTGAAGGCGTAGTCAATATTTCACATTATTTTACTATTATAAGAAAGCAAATAGCATGCACTAAAGCCTTGCTTCAATGATTACATGGTGCAGGAGCTGACAAGCAAAACCTAAAGGGTTCAAAATAAGCAAATCATTTGCTCTGTATATAAAATGTTCTATGAGAACAGGGACCTTGGCTCTTGTTAGTAATCTATCCCCACAGCTGTTAGCTCACCTAACAAAGCTTTGTGAAGATAACCACGTGTTTACAAGAAAGACAGGAAAATATTGGGAAATGTTTAAAGGGTGTTAGTTTTATAGCTGGCACTTTCTAGGTGTCTAACTGTCCTGAACTGATTCAGGTCTATTGTTCATCTGCAGGATATACATAAGAATCCACAAGAATTTCCATACTAATTTTCTGACATAGTTTCTCCCCATTTTAACAAAAAAACAAATGTTAATGTTCCCTTTCAAGATAGTCCTGCTTCTTTAAGACAGAAGCTGGCCAGCTGTTTGATTTAGATTTTTAAAATAGCCATCAAAAAATAGGAGGTTGCCCCTGGTTTTTTTTTTTTTTTCTTTAACTATCACAAATGCAAAGTTAGAACCAACCCACCTTTAAAACAGTATGTGCTGAAGCCCAGAACTATATAGAAGGAACCAATAAGAGTTCTCTGCCAGTATCCAGGGAGTTCTTCTTTTGTAAATTATGGCGTCCACTGCAACCACTCAACTCCACAGTCAGCTCAAAAACAGCTCAGACAATACTTGAATGGGTGAGTGTGCCCATGTTTCAATAAAACTTTATTTATAGAACTATTTGCCTTTAAACTCATGCACTGGTGAAGCTCTCAGACTTGGTCACAAAAACTTCTTCTTCTTCTTCTTCTTTTTTTTTTTTTTTTAAATTTTATTTTTCTTCCCCAGTTGTGGACAGTCAGAGCAGAGACCCCTATCTGGTGGGTACTGCTAAGAATTAGAGTCCCAAATGCTTAGCTCTCAACAGGATATCTGTATCACCCACCCAGACACTCAGGGAATGTACGACATGTGAAAGTCAAGAGGATGGGCAGGTGTGCTGTGGAAGTACCATCTGCTAGACAGGACATGACAGTTGCAATCATGAAACACATCAACTATGATCATGTTCTTAAGACACTCCAACACACACACACACACACACACACACACACACACACACACACACGGGCATGATAGCAGGATGAGGACTAGTTGGGGGAAAAGGGTATCGTCGTGAGTGGGAGGGAGATATGAGAAGGTAATATACAAGTACAAATTGTAAAACAAACCAAAAGAAAATAAACCAGTAAAAAAAAAAAAATCAGACAGCTGAATAGATTTTTTTTTTTTTTAATTAGGCCACAGGATGCCTACACTTGCTGTTATAGAGATAAGGAGCAATGAAAAGCAGAAAATTCAGATTTCTGGCTAGACAATGTATGTTATGTGTTAAGGATGTATCACCAGATTTTTATAGAACCTGAGGATGTCCTAGGCAGAGGCTGTGTGACACTGTTGAATTAAACCAGGTGGCAGTGGTGAGCAAGTGTGAGTGCAGTAGCCAGATACTATGGCTAGAGGAAGCTATTTGTATGTGGGAAGGGTCCTGGTTAGAAACTGATATATGTTCTTCAGTTACCAGCCTAACTTGTACCATCTCTTAAGGAGATATATTTGTATTTAGCTGCTCCTGTAACAATAGCTTGAAACTTGACCTTTCTCTACAATGCACATCTCATTCTCGCCTGACTGATCCTGCTAATTATTATTGTGACAATTATTTTCCAGCTTTGAGGTTTGTCAGTGTATATAAGAAGCAGCAAGGATGGAGTCAAATTATTTATTTTCTTTTATTACTCATTCTCCTGTGTCAATGTCTCCATATTTTATGTGGTATTAGTGAGAAAGATGAGGCTGTTTACTTTAAATGACCAAGAATGTTGACAGTTCAAGTTTAAAGACCTGGAAAAAGCCTATATTGATGAAGAGACTCATTTTCATGCTTGTCAAAATAGGTACTTATTGAAAGATCAGAAGAAAGAGTTTTTGTAGTGGCTTAAGTATCTATGTATATAAACCTATGTTAAAAAGGATGCTTTGCAGCCCAGGCTCACTCCTGTGGCTCTTCAATTGGTGACATGAAAGAGGATATATAAACATAGGTACCCAATAGAAACTTTGTGCAAATTTAACAATAACTTGATCACATCAATCTCAAAATTATATACTTGCATCCTTGCATTTCCTAATGAGTCCTCAAGGTATAGCATTATATTTTCTCAGCCATTAGCACTGTCATTCACCAGAAACATAATGCGGTAATCACTCAGAGGTTCAAGGAAATGAAAGTCTCTCACATTTGCCTACTGTCCTCTGTAGTCTAATATAGTATTGAATGTTACAACAGTGTGAGCTCCTTCATACATGCCGATAAAAGCCTCTGAGGGAGGCAGCTGTGATGAACTGCCTGAAATATCGAGGTAGCTTCTGATTTTTGAAAGGGGAGCATTCCCTCCCAAAGCAATTACCCACATCCCTCATGCTATGAAATGTTTGTGTACTGGTACAACTGAAAAGTGAACGCAGCTTCTTCCCTGCCTTTGATTATAGAAATGGAGGGCCACTCATGTGAGGGTAAAAAAACAAACAAAAAAAAAAACCAAAATGGCTCAGAGAAGTCATCAAAACCCCATTTTCAAAAGACACACACTCTTCAAATCCTGGAGATGGAAAAGAAAACCATGCTTGATAAATGATGATTGGTCCTCAAAGAGATAGGGAGGAATTCTGAGTTGGGATGACTATTGGGAGAATAGTTAAAGACGCAAAGGACAAACAGAAGCATAAACAAAAAACAAACAAACAAACAAACAAAAAAAGACACATACCAGAATCAAATGTCATTCAGATTCTATCAAATGCTTTTCCAGATTCACCAGCAGGATGAGACAAAATTCTCTGTGGTGACTCATATATAATTTCAGAACTCTGTATGAAAACAGGAGGGTTTTAAAGAGGACCAGGTTGATTTGGCCAGCAGGACCAGGTGATGACACAGAGCAGTGATACACTATGCTGTCCTCACTTAGAAGGCAATTCAGCTACCTGTCAATGTTCATGCTTTATGGTTGGTATGGGCTTTCTCATACATTATCATTAATCTACAGTCTGAATCTGGGCATCTGATCTTTTGTTTGTTTAAATGGGAATAATTCAAATGCTGAGCCCCATGAGGATTGTGGTGCCTGTGTTGTGCTCTAACCAAGACAATCAATATTTTATTTAGATACTTTTAGCTCCATTTTACAAAATTCAGCTGATTTAAGATTACATCAAAGTGTGGCTCAAGTTCAGTTCTCATCACCCACAGCTCACCAGCTCAAAACTACCTGTAAATCCAATACCAGGACACATAATATACTCTTTTGGTCTCCAAGGGTGTCCACACACACAAACACACACACACACACACACACACACACACACACACACACACACACACACACGTACACACACAAATAAACGTATAAAAATATTTAAAAGTTTTATTGACATGGTGGAGTCTAGAAGAGTTCAGAGATCCAGCTTAAAATCTAGACTTCCCTAAAACATGGCTTATATTTCTTTTTCATCTATTCACTATCATGTTATTTTCTCTTAAAAGATGGGAAATTCACAAAAGGCACTTCATGTATGGCTAGCTCTCTTTACTATCAAGTTTTGGAAAGTTGAAACTTATCTCTAGAAAGAAAATGTTCACAATTAAATGAATGATTATCCAATTGATAGCCGAGGTTAAATTCCATGGCCTCTCTTTCTGGCTTAACCTCCTTCTTTTTATTTTAACCAAAGGTTTTATATGATTTTTAGAAAAAATTTAATTCAAATTCAAATTCATTCCAAGGGAATTTGGCACCTCTCCTTGAGATGATTAGTGATAATTTGCAATCTTACAATCATTATGAATGATTGTTGTTATAAAGAGACATGGAAAGGAGAGGCTCAATTGGTTGAAGTAGGAAATGTCTCAGACGTCCCATTAATGGGACATGACTTCATTCATTCTCTCTTCTTGTTGACTTAACAAGCAATGTTTTCTCCCAAAATTGTAGGAGCTATGCTGAATATGAACAGCAGAGAGAGAGAGAGAGAGAGAGAGAGAGAGAGAGAGAGAGAGAGAGAGAGAGAGAGAGAGAGAGAGAGAGAGCGCAAAGCAGGACTTGGACCCAAGGATCTTGTTTACCCTTGAAAAGTCATGATGAAGTTCACTGCCATGCGCATCAAGAATTTAAATGAGTTTATATGTATCATCTTCCATTTCCAGCATGGATCAGAGATACTTGGATATCCTGTATGTGCTGATTCATAGATATCTCTCCATGCCCTTAAAACAAATTTCCTATAATACCTTAAACTAACAGATTATTTAATACTTGGCAGTCAGAAAGCTCAGCATAAGAAGCCACTGTCTGAACTTGAATTTTAATTACTTGATGATATTAATAATCCTATATCCCTAATATTCTAAAACCCATCTAGTATAAATTTTTCAAAATAGTCAACTTGCTCACCTGCCTTTTCAGTAATCATGTGGCATCCTCAGAGATCAATGAACTGTTTTGATTCTGTACTTGACTCAGGTGAGAGTGAGTCTGACAAAATAAGGTGAAAAGCCATTTACCTCTCTTTCCAGCTGACCCTGAACAGATCTCAGGCACAATAGGATGGAGGTAACAAACGTGTTTGCCAGTTTACTTTACTAAACATCATTATCTCATAGCATTAAATACCATGGCGTATAAAGTGCTGGGGAAATATTGTTCACAAGAGCAAAGGTGCATGAACTTATGGCAATTTGAGTTGTGGGAGATACTTCATAATTGTATAGGTAAGGCCATCTTGACTCTGTGCACACTCGGGTCAGTAATGGGAGAGAGACTGAGCAATGTAACTACTCATTTTCCAAGACAAGAGTAAAGGCTTGAGCTCCTCTGCAGCTGCCAGGGCAGGGACAGAGGATGTGACACACGCTTCATGGGAAAAAAGCCAGGAGTTTAGGAACAAAACACATACTACTCAACCCTCTCATTTCCTAAATCTCTCATGAATATATTTCCATCTGCAGCAGGAGATAAATGATGTCAAATGTGCTCCATCTTGTCTACCACATTAGGATTCCAAAGCTGGGAATGTGAGTGGAGGAGAACATCTCCATCAGGCCCAGTAACATCAACTCACAAGTCAAATCTTCCAGGCGAGTCCCAGAGCCAAACGCCAATAGGTTGATTTCTTCAGAAAAGAGAAACAATAAATATGTGATGCAAAAACACACAGGTTCTCCACTTCCCCACTGTTCCTTCAGGAGGCTTGTTTGCTAGGTGTCTGTACTTAAACATATCCTGGTTGGCATACGTATTGTGGCAACAAAGAAAATATTTTGGACTCATTTTGTCCAAAGGTGAACACAACTGCCTAGCATTTCTAGTGGATTTATAAAGGGAAAAAGAAAATTCTAGAATGGGTAAGGCTGGTCCTAAAAGGGTATTGTGGGAATATTGAAGACTTGGCGAAGGACTGAGCTATACTAATATTTTAACACAAGGTTTGAACCAACACAATGGAAATTAAAATGCAAGTAGTATATATAAAACAAGACAAGAAGGTGGGTTCCTTAAGATGCTATTTTGAGGTGAAAGCACTCCTACTTTTCTGCTTTACTCAGATACCTTCTCTGCTGCAGTGATGTTTCAGAGGCAACATTTTACTGCTCACAGCGACCAACTTTAGCTTGAAATCCTCTTGTTATTTGTGATTGAAATAAGAAAAAACTTGGCTAAAGGAAAATTCTTGACCTGCCTTAATCTCTCTTCACTCCTTTATGAAGTAAAATGAATAATCCCCCTCTTACAAGGCTTGTAATGTAAGGAACGAGCTGACTATTTATATAGAACATTAACACACTGCCTATTCCAGTAAGTACTCACTCAAGTGACCAACTCTCAATTACTCATTCATTTACATAAAACAAAATGGTAGAGGGGGTTGTGATAATCTAAGTATTTGTCAGTGATTCAAATCCAAAGGCTGAACCCTAAATTTCAAGGTGATAGTCGGAAGTCACTGGATCACTGGGATTGTTCTGAACTCATGAAAAGAGTTAGTACCCTTGTCAAAGGGAGGAGCCAGTGTCCATGTCCCTCTGTCTTTCCTCTTTACAGTACCTGGTCTTTTTCACCTTCAAAAAGAAGCCTGCCTTAAAGGCAACTACATAATTCTTTTTTTGTCCTACTGTAAAGTTAATAAGGTCTATAGTCTTGAAAACCCATTAATAGAATAGTGGTGTATGTAATTATTCCTATACACATATATGCACACACTAGTACACATATGTGCACACTATTGCACATATATACACACAATGCACACATGCACATACAAGTATACACATTTACATGCCCACACATATCCACCCATGTGCCTACACATGCACATACATAGGCACACACATACAAACACATGCACACATATACACATGAAGAATGTTCCTTGTACCCATTCTTTCAATTCCCCCAATAATTTTAAACAAAGATGCACACATTTAAAATTTAAAATAAATGTGTCTCAGTAAACTGATTTTTTAAAAAGATGATGTATTTAACCTGTTCATTATACAGATGAGGACCTTGGAACACTGACCCAAAATTCAACAGCTTACAAGTGGAAGAGCCTGGAATTGAACCTAATCTGACACAAAACTAGAACTCTCTGCCTGTCTCCCTAGGGTGCACTGAAGAAACAGAAAGCCTCAGGGATTGGGCTTCCTATTCATGAGAGATACGATGTGCATCTTTCAATTAGAGCAATTATAGAGTGACACAGAAAAGTGAGAATTTATTCAGGACAGGCTTTAGCCACACACGTTCAAGGGAAGCACATCAAGGAATAGATCCCTGTAGGGGAAGGTTAATCAAAGAGGTTTTTTGAAGGATATAAATATTGAGGCTTTAATATGCCAATTCATTATTGGTGACCTGTTTCTGCCACAAAAGAGAGAAATGGTCCCCGTAGTCTTCTGCGTAGAAAATGATCCTCTCCTCCTCCCTTTCTTAATTCATGCTTCTTTTTTTTCACCCGAATAGAGTGACAATGGAGGATGGAGATGGTGATGACAACATTAGGGACAGCTATTCTAATACAGCTCCCTTTATGGAAGGCATGCCATGTGTAAGAATCTGGGGAAGGGTCTGTGTGCCTGATCTCACGCAGTCCACAACGCAGTGGTGAGAGGTGGCTGGCATAATGCTTCCGGTCATAGAAACAGCAATGTTGAGATTTAAACAAGTCATCTTATGAGTTAAGGTCAAGAAAAACAGTAGGTAGCAAAGGCGTTGTCACGATACATATGCCCCCACCTTAGTGTCAAGTTCTTCCCACCAGTGCCCTTAGATTTTGCTCTTCTGGTGGCTTTCTCGGCTTCAGTGAACACGAGAATCTCCTAAGAAGCATACTGAATACAGATCTCTACAGAGCATGCATTACCTTAGATGATGTGCCGTAGATGCCCATAGCACAGAAAACTACAGTTCTAACAAAGGTCCCAAGCAGTGCAATGTCCCAAAGTCAGTGCCAATGGACCCAAGGCACGCTTTGAGAAGCATGACCTCTTAAATTCGTGTGTACATTGGTACCTGTAATGCCAGCTACCCTTATCCTCAAATTAATGCACTGAAGATTTAGAGGTGCAATATATCCAATGCTCCCGAAGAAACATCCCCCAGCAGGTTCTAGCATCCTCACAGTGTTAGGTATCATTGTGGTGTTTTATGCTTGGAGCTCACATTGACAGTTCTATAAGCAACCTAGCCAGAGACGACGCTGTCCACTCCACAGTCTAGCACTACCTTTGTGCTACTGCATCAGTGATTAGATTTATCCTGTGTTAATTACAGCACATCCAAGTCCAAAGTTTGGGCTTTAGTCAACACAAGGAAGAGAAGATAGATCCAATTAGTGTGTTGTGTTTTTCTGTCTTCGTGGTGCCTAGCCAAGTGCCTGTTAAACACGCCTTGAACTCTTTACTGCTTAATAATGAAATGAATCATAAGCAGATGCTGAAACTCAAAGAGATTTTTGATTATACTATTAGATTAGATTCAAACTAGTAGAACACTTAGGATGGCCCCTTAGGTCTCCTACTTCTGAGCCTAATACCAGCTCTTAGTTTGTTGCACCGACCTAGATAAAGCCATGATGGAAGAGATAAACAACCAGTGTAATTACAGTGACATAATGGTTAAACTTTTATAGCTGAGGGGACCAGCAAATAGGATTTTAAAAATCAAATTAAAGCTGTCATTCCACAACATTAAGTTTCCAGAATTTTCATTTTTTAATATTAATGATTTTTTTCTCCAAAAAGGAACAAACAATGCTAATTCTACTGCTACAATACTGTTAATGAAGAAATAAAGAATAATTTATCATTGCATAATTAACACAGTACAGTTAAGCATGTTTTAATGATTTTGTATAATGGCCTCTCATAACAAGATGATACTTTTTAGTCATAGTGAAAAGAAAGAGAGAGGACTATGCTGGGAATCATTAATGAAGATGCATAAACTGACCAGGATTTTAGTTTATTCTTTCACGTAGTATTCACAGTATTACTTGGTGTGTTTGGGCACTGGTGTCATTCTGGATCTGTAGGTGACCTGATGATTAGTCAAATACTTTTACTGATTTAAGAAATCAAAGGCTGAGTGACCGAGCATACACGTCCTGCAAAAAAAATCCAGCAGGCTTTCTTCTTCTTTGCTTTCATATGGAATTAACACGTGGATTTATTTGTGCATTAGACACTGAAGGTAAGAGAAAATTTTTATTTGAAACCATTCTTTTTTTTTTTTTTTTTTTTTTTTTTTTTTTTTTTTTTTTTTTTTTTTTTTTTTTTTTTTCATTCTTTTATTTTTTTTTTTTTTTTTTTTTTTTTTTTTTTTTTTTTTTTTTTTTTTTTTATTTTTTTTTTTTTTTGACAGTTTTATTTTTTTTTTTTTTATTAATTTATTCTTGTTACATCTCAATGTTTATCCCATCCCTTGTATCCTCCCATTCCTCCCCCCCCCATTTTCCCATTATTCCCCTCCCCTATGACTGTTCCTGAGGGGGATTACGCATACTCTGGTGCCTCACATTTGACCATGTCCCCTGGAGGGGGAGACCTGGTGGCACTCAGAGGAAGGACAGCAAGTAGCCAAGAAGAGACTTGAAACCATTCTTAACAATTTACATTTCTTGAAAGTAATGAGGTTATTTGTTGTTTTTCTGTTCAAACATGTTAAAGGCCAAAATATAAGGGGTGTGTGGGGGGAGGTATGAGTGGGGGGAGGGAGGACACAAAAGATAAGATTAATTAAAGATGTAATTTTTGTTTTTGTTTTTCAAGACAGGGCTTCTCTGTGAAGCCTTGGCTGTCCTAGACCAGGCTGGCCTCAGACTCATAGAGATCCACCTGCCTCTGTCTGAGTGCTGCATCACAGGCATGTGACACTGTGCCTGGCTCTTTTCTTTTCTTTTAATGTCCCCACTATTTGATGATTTGGACATTAAAGGTTAAATATCTAAGTAATGTTGTGAGGCCTTCAACACCTTTGACTAATCCAAGCAAGTGTATGTCCGTATGTGAAGTTGGGGACAGGCTAGAGTTACCATTTGCCCTTCACAGCAAGTAACTCTACAGCCATGTCTAGCCTGCAGACACAGTGAGCTGTTTCATATATAATTTAAGTAGCTGTTTAGTGATTAACATGTGTAAATTAGGAAATTACACATAATATATCTCCTCCTATCTGCTCTTTATAAATGGGCACACTCAACAGCCCTGAATTGATGGCACAGAACGTGCAGAAGACAGCTGACCTATCCCATCCTAGAAAAAGCTGTCCCCAGAGCTCTGATCCTCCATGTCCTGTGCTCTCTTACACTTGGTCCCACTGGCTCATTACCATTCTGCTTGAACTGCTAATGTTTACATGTGACTTTGCTGTATTTAATTTCCAGCCTGATGCTGCAAACGTAAGTGCGTGATATGTGGCTTTGTTAGGAGCATGTGTTCTTGGTCCAACCCCAGACTGACTCCCTGCCCTTCATTAGCCCCCGTGTCTTGGCTCTTCATTTAACAAGTGTTGCCATGAATCTGTGACACTGATGGAAGTTCCTGTATGAGACTACTGTAGTTTTCTTACACACACTTGCTTTAGATTCTATATCCTCTGGCTGGTTTGCATTTCTGGAAACCCGCGAGAGATCACTAACAAAGAGGCCCATAGTGACAACGTTTTTACCATACGAACTCAAAGATTACCTGTTTCTTAATATAACCCACACAGGAGGGAAAATGGATTTCTTAAGTAATATTTCAGTCCCTTATTTGTTTCGTATGTTCTTGTTGAAATGTTAGCAGATACAATACCAACTTGTATCCATGTTTATATGCATATTCTAAGGGGTCAGGGGATCCAAGCTTTCACTGAAAGGCTACTAAGGAGGAAAGAAATACCTGCTTTTGACTTTGCACTAAGTATGGCATGGAAGTTTAAATAAAATAAAAATGTGATGTTTTCTTGTACTTCTATGTCAGTTGCTCTACATTGGTTTCTCTCACAGGAGAAGCACATACCTACATGAGGGAGACTATACAAAGGTATAAAAGACATAAGGTCCCTATGTTTGGGACCAGTAATACATTACAGTGCCCAGTGGCAACACATTTCTTTCTTTTTAAAATTATTATTTTTTATTTTATGTACATTGGCATTTTGCCTGCTTGTATATGTATACGAAGATGTCAGAACCCCTGGAACTGGAGTTACAGACAGTGGTGAGCTGCCATGTGGGTGCTTGGAATTGAACCTAGGTTCTCCAGAAGAGCAATTAGTCCTCGTAACTGCTGAGCCATCTCTCCCAGCCCCGCCCGCCCTCCCCAGCAGCATTTCTGTAGGCAGGTTTCCCCAGCTCACTATCCTAAAATTATGCTTGTGACAAAGCAATAGTTCTTTATTTTTGCATACTTTCAACAAGTTTTAAAATATATTTTACTGGGCCTGGAGAGATGGCTTAGAGGTTAAGCATACTGCTGCTCTTCCAAAGGGCCTGAGTCCAATTCCCAGAAACCACATGGTAGCTCAGAACCAGCTATAATGAGGTCTGGTGCCCTTTTCTGGTGTGAAGGCATACATGCAGGCAAAACACTGTATACATGATTAATAAATCAGTCTTAAAAACTCAAAAAGAATAGTTTAGTCTTTGTTATAAAAATCGAAAAACAAAGGAGTACACGCCTTTTCTACCATTTTCAGGCTTAGTAACTTCATTATATTTGACCAATCTTTTCATTTTTGTCATCCTCTGAGCCTCAGAGGGACCTTTTCCATGTACATCTTGTCATTTTTGACATAATTTGATTACATTGCACTGTTTGCCATCTATGTTTTCAAATCAACTTATGACATACTCATTTAAATACACGATATGAACGTCCAGAAAGGTTTGATATCAACTGATGATACTTTCCTCATTTATTTTGCAAATAAAATAAAAACAAGTATATTCTTTGGATTTTTGCCTGCTTTTTTATGGGTTTCTACGCCCAATCCCTTCACTTTATCCAGCTTCCTGAATCAAGCTTTGCTTTTCTTCAATTAACCGAATACTTTAATCTCAGAAATTATTATGTAACCTTTATGGTTAGTCCTTTTATTTTAAATTCATTTCTTCCTCCTTAGTCCTAGAAGAATGAATTATGAAATACCCATAGATTTGGCTGTGTATATGCCCATTGTCATATACTTCATAAAAGCCAAGAGTTTGGAAATAGTGCTACCCAACAAAAGGAAAATGAATTAATCAGTATAGTACCACATACACGTAAATGCACATGACTGAGTGACTATGTCACATTATATGCATACCTGCATCAAAAAAGCAGGTTATGAGACATTATATAAGACAAAAATCTTGTTTTAAGGCAGAACAGTAGGGAAAACTTATTTTTATCTTTTTTTTTACATATTCTATTTAATCTGTATAACCTAATTTATTGATATAGAGCCCTAAGCCCTCCCATCAAAACAATCTTGATCTATAAGCTGTCCAATAGATTTCATCTCAGCATGGTGATACATTTTTTTTTTAAGTACAATTTAAACTCCCAGAGAGTTGAAGAAAAATATAGAGTTTTTTTGCTGAAAAATTTCTCCAAGTATATAGAGGGATTAATGGAAAATCACATTGCACAGTATTGAGCAAACCTTCTTATCTCCTTACACAGAAAAACTTCCTAAAAGTTGTTTACCACTTGATCGTCCCCAAATCTAAACCAAGAGCAAGTAGCCAGGTCCTCTTTCTTCTTCTTCAAAGACCCTCAAACTTCTCTTCTATCGACTCTTCTTTTCCTTTAGTTTTCCTTCTCACAGCCCTCTCACTGAGTTTGTCAACCTTCTACTTTATTCCTATGTGTTTACCCAACATGCATTTCTCTACATTGCAACGTCAATTTAAGCAATCAAGCTAGAAATCTGCCCTCATAAACAACATGGATTTTTTTCAATATTCATATTATAGTTCACTAATGATCTTGATATTACATTATACTTTGAAGGTTATTCCACACTTGACTTCAGTCTCAAATATGTGTCATTATGAATATCCGTGACCTTTAATCAGTGGAAACCAAAAGATGAAAACCATCAGAAATGCTCAGGCAGTTCCCACTATTGCATTTTGTTCTGTTTGCCAACTTTTAAAACTTCATAAAAATGAATGAAAACAACTTGACTTCCCATTGTCTTTATGTTCTCATCTGCAGAATGGCAAGAGCAGCATCTACATCTTAAACCTATTGCTGAATAAAATCATTCTTTATAAAAATAAAATTCTTCCTCTGAGTGCCACCAGGTCTCCCCCTCCGGGGGACATGGTCAAATGTGAGGCACCAGAGTATGTGAGAAAGTCATATCCCACTCTCCACTCAAGTGTGGAGACTAAGAGACTTGATACCCTATGAGCATATACAGGGGGAGGTAATCCCCCTCAGGAACAGTCATAGGGGAGGGGAATAAGGGGAAAAGGGGAGGGAGGGAAGAATGGGAGGACACAAGGGATGGGATAACCATTGAGATGTAACAAGAATAAATTAATAATAAAAAATTAAAAAAAAAAACAAAATTCTTATTGAAACAGTAATGTGCTTATAATTTTTCTTTTTTGCCCTTTGTTTCTTTGGTTAGGCTTAACCAGAACACATTATTTGCCATGGGAATAACTGCTGGAGAACTTCCATTTATCCCTCCAAGTTGGTACCCCAGCATTGTCAAGGTTTGCTAACCCTGAATGAAGGCTTTCATCTGTAGCCTGGGGCTAGGGGGATCCCAGAACTCCACAGACAATATCAAGCTCATTGGCTTGCATCACATGTGGTGCTAGTTGGCCAGCTCCAGAAACCATACCCAAAGGCACTCCATCACTTACAGGGCGGGCACCACTTAGTGTAGGACCACATCCAAACCCTGAAGCCAAAGCCAAACAAACGCATAATGGTTGGGAATAAAGAGTATTTAACAAAACAGCCATCACAGCTTCATTGGGTTTCCCAAGTCATTTTAGAAGCCACCATAAATAAAATAAAGTAAAATAAAATAAAATAAACACAAAAATTTGGTGTTTTCAAACATCTTTTAAAAATAATCCTGACTTCTAAATAGTTCTAGAGAAGAAAAAAAATATATTATTGTAGTCTGTGCTGCACTGCATAACTGATAAAAAAAAAAAAAAAAAAAAAAGAAAGCACACAAACTGGGAAGGAAAATGCAGCCTTCAGTCACATCACAGCTGAACTCTGGAACATGTGTGGCAAATAGATACTGTCTCATGCAAGCTAACACTGACTGATTATTATTTCCTAGATGTAAGCTTTATATCCTAACAGTAATAGTCTACAGTTTCTTGTTCTCTTGCTTTAACTTTCCAAATATGGACAAAACTGCACAAAAATATCTCTAAAAAGCAAGGCCACATAAGGGTGAGATCTGTGTTCTCCTACACAGGGAGGCCTTTATGCCAGTCTTTTACGTAACTCCTGGAAGTTTTGGGCACATTGAGAAGGAAAATAGGGACATTTGTGGTCAGCCTGTCACTCCTAATTAGCACCAATTCCCTTAACTATTTTATTCATGCTTTCAGAGATAACTGCTTTTAAATGGGGGAACATGCCTTAAAGAGAGAACATGGCTTTTAGCAATCACCCTTTGGAATTAGGACCTCCATAATGGTGTAGTTTCTGATACATTAAATACAAGTCTTCATTACACACATCCAAACAATGACTTTACCCTTTATCTAAAAAAACACAAAGGAGGTTACTAAGAAATAAAGATTGTCATTCGAGTCTCACCAATTGAAAATGCCAGCAAATCATATTAAAACACTTCGAAGAATTCTCATATTTCTTATAATTTGACAGCCCAAAGGATTAAAGTTATGACTATAGAGCCCAAGCTAAAAAAAAAAAAAAAAAAAAAAAAAAAAAAAAAAAAAAAAAAGTCTTAGCAACATAGACTATAAAGCCACAGAAAATAAAATAAATAAATAATTAAATAAATCAACCCCCAGTACATACGTATATAGTTTTCATCTTATCGCATTTAGCATAAAATCTGAACTTCTCTCTTCTTGTGACCAATTAAGAAGAAACTGAATTGGCATCTTCTATTATCTTTACTCAGTCTTACTACCTCCATTCTCCTGTAGATACACATAGCCTCCTTTTCCTCCTTGAACCACGCAAGGGCATTCCCACATAGGGCCCTAATGCTTATATTTTAGTAAGAATCTTTCATCCAGCTATGCTTTACTGCCTTCCTGTCTTCATCTCCCAAGTCAAGTGTCAACTCACACACGCCCTTCACACAAAAGGACACTTCCCATCTCCTTATCAAAATTCAACACTCATCCCTTAGTTCCTACCCGAAATCCGTTTTTTATTACTTAGCAGTCATCAGTCTCCATCATAATCTAGTTCACTTTCCCCTCAGTTCATTGTCAAGATCGCTCCTCATTTCTTTGTCACATAGTTGAAGCAGAGTGCAGTAAATATGGCAAGAGAGGAGCTAGAGGATGTAGAGACAGGGCTGGTTAATGGCCTGACCCAGATAGAGGTACTCTAACTAGGAAGTAGAATAGGGGGGGGAGGAATGACTTTGGCACAAATGCATAATGGGGGAGCTATAGCAACTTGCCTGTCTGTGTGAGGCACAGCAGGGAGAGAGCGCTTTCTCTGGGCATTTAGCACTAGACATGGTTCTGACACAAATGCCTTTCTCCTGGGGTTCCCTTTGAAGATGCTGAATGAGGTAACCCTAGGTGGGAAACGTATCAAGAAGGCAACTGTTCCTGAATCTGCCCTTTCTCTCTTTTAAGCCTTTCTCTCCAGGTTCAGCGCACTTTTACTGTGATCCGTGGATGCTCCAGAAGCCATGGTCAGCATGCCAGGCCTTCTTTGGGAGCACAGACCATGCTCTTGGCACGCTGACAGAAAGACAGAAAAATGTTTTTGTTGTCCCACATGCTAGCCAAGAAACTTGTATTAGATGTCTCAGTAAAATGCAAAACAAGACACAAGGGAAACAACTTATCTCACACAAGTTTAGTAGGCATGCTTTAAATTTCTGGGTTCTAGGTTCTTTCCCTTGTAACAGCCCTATTGGAAGCAGGTAAATGGAAGGCATCATCCTGGTGGACTTTTCAGAAGTTTAACCTGGTACAATGAATTTGATAACTGACCTGAAGATAGGTTCCCAACAAGGACTCACAGAGTACCAAGGATGCATTAACCATGAGCCTGAATAGACAGGGCTTACAGAGCAAGGGAGGGATGTCAGGGGTTCTTAACGTGTTAATAAATTTAGGGAAAGGAGGAGACTATTACCTTTCATCTTCATTAAAACGTAAGTAAATGCAACTCCCACTCTGAGTTTTCAGAGCTATATTTTGAGTCCGGAAATCTTAAGAATTTTAACATAGAAAAACAAGACTTGTGCTGAGGTTTAAATTTTATATTATCATGTTGTAAAAGCATAACTTAATCCTTATAATAATTTGAGTGGGATGGTTTGCTCTAATCCCTCATTAAACACCAAATCTGAGACAAATGGGACTAATATACTGACTGAGAGCCATGAGCTTTATTCCCATATTTAACCCACTATAAAACACACAGTGTTTTCTCTCCTTCTATGCCCCACATAGGAATAAATTGAATGATATTATAATATCATCACATTTCATTTAATGTAGTAGTTCTCTAAGAACTGCTACAGTGAGGTCAAAGTTAATCAATTAGCTGAATATGCCTTTCTGAAAGATGAAAATGTTACAGCTACTGGCATGGTATGGTTCTGTTGTCACCTCTGCATCCATGACCTGAAGCAATCATAAGACTGTGCAAAAGCTGCCTGGATAAAAATTCAATGGAGCAAAGTGAGATGTCACTAGTTGGTCCACTAACTTTGCATCCTCCTCTATAGAGTTCAACGTTTGCTATTCTATGTAGCAATGCGTCTGAAGACTACCAAGAAAAAGGGGAGAAAAATGTTCTATAGTGTTGAACATCTTACGTAATTTCTGTGGTCTGAATTTGCCTCTGCTTGTTTACATGCTAAAACATAATGTCCAATTGGACAGTGGTAAGAGGAAGTACCCTCAAGAGACAGTGATTTCACTAAGCTTCTGGATACAGCGTGGTAAACAAGGGGTTTTTCTTGGTGCTGAGGATGAGTCTGGCGATTCGCTCTGGCACACATGCATTCTTGTCCTTCTTGCTTGTACCAGGGGATGGTCTAGCAGAAAGGCCAGCATCAAGTTCTGATGTTTTCCAATTGAATTCCTCCAATTCTAGAACCGTGAGAAATTATTATTTAAAAAAATAAAAATAAACTAAGCTTTCTGTAGCATTCTACTGAGAATCAGGGTTTTTGTTGTGAGAAAAATCTAAAGATGTGGGAATGTCTCTGTAAATTGGGTAATTGGTAGAAGCTGGAAAAACATAGAAAAACACGCCAGGAAAAGACTGAGCTAGTGTGAGTGACAGTCAAGGGCGATTGTGAGCCCAGAAGAAAAGATATTCACAGGGAGTCTGCAACTTATACATTATTTAAGTTATTACAATCAGACTATGGCAGAAATATGGATCATAGAAGCCATTTTGATGAGATGTCAGAAAGAAATGAGGAGTAACGTATCGCAAACTGGGGTAAGGGTCATTCTTGTTACAAAGTGGGCATTTGGCTGAATTGTGTTCCTGCTCAGGGATTTGAGGAGAGGAAACTGTGTACCAAGAAGTAGGATATTACGCAGAAGAAACTTATCACCAATATACTGAAGGTTCTATGTGGCTTCTTTTAGCTATGTATAGAAAGATGTGAGGGGGAATTATCCATTACAGATGAAATTTATAATAAAAACTGAAGCAAAGCGGAAAGGTTTGGGAAATTCATAGTCGACATGCAAAAGGTGAAAGGGCATCATTAGGAAGGTGTGTCAGGCAGGCATGTGTCTGAGCCACAGATAAAGATGGGCAGATGTCAGGAGTTATCCCTCAGTACTCATCAAGCTAATGGGTGAAGGACACAGAAGCTTTTCAGAGACAGTTAAAGCTGCTTTGCCCATCATGGGTCCAGAACAAGATGCTGAGCCCTAGATTTCTAAAGCACACATGGGATGCTTTAGCACTCAGTGACTTGTGTACCTTCAAGAATTTTCTGCCTGGATTCCAGTACAATATTCCAGGCCCATATGAGCTGTATGTGCCACGTCTCCACAGGGCAAAGTGGTCAGCCAACTGGAGAGATTCTTGCCATGCTAACTCTGAAGAAACATTCAATGTACAAGCTCTATCTAGATTTCTGGTGATATTTGCCATAGATAGCCAGGGTGCCCTGGTAGAAACTTGTGGCAGGTATGGAGCCAGCCACTACCCAGATTCTTCTGTAAGACAAAGCAGTGGGGTACCATGACAATAAAGCCTTCCCACCCAAGAACCCAGAAAATTAGACCCACTGTTTTAGTTAATGTTCTAGTGCTGTGTAAAGACACTACGACCATGGCAACTTATAGAACCAAGCATGTAACTGAGGCTTGTTTACAGTTTCAGAAGGTTAGCCCATTATCATCATAGTGGGCACTGTGGTAGCAGGCAGAGAGCAGACAGACAAGCATAGTGCTGTGGAAGTACCTGAGAACTCATGTCTGATCTTCAAGTTGCAGGCAGAGAGAGGTGGGGGGAGGGGGGGAAGAAAAGGAGAGAGGTGGGGGTAGAGTAGACCTGGCTTGGGATTTTGAAACTTCAACTCCGACCCTCAGTGACATATCTCCTTTAACAAGGTATACCTCCTAATCCTTCCCCCAAAGTCCTACTAACTTATGAATAAGCACTCAAATATGTGCGCTAATGGGAGGCATTCGCATTCAAACCTCCAAACCACACCGGGGCAACTCTAGCTTGAGAAGCTGCAGGGGTGAGTCTACAACCTGTGCAAGCTGCTGCTGGGAGATGGAGCCCAGCAAAGGCAGAGGAGAGAAGAGAGTTGCTTGAGGTCTTAGGGGCACAACCTCGTACCACTGTGTTCAAGACACAGGACATGGAAGCAAAGGGGGTCCTCTCCTACCTCTTCGTTGTTTTCCCCGTTGCACTCTGATCTGACATATGAATGGTTATTTATTTCTTCTTGCCTAGTTCTCTGTTGGGGAAATGGAATGTCTATCTAATGTTTATTCTATCATTTTTAATATGATCATATGTGATGTTAACCAAACAGGCTCATGATGATTTAGGTGAGACTTTGGACTTTCCGTTTTGTGTTTTCTTTTGTTCTTTGCTATTATGAAACAAGCTCTTCCTAGGTAGCTCTGTCTGGCGTGGTACTCGCTCCATTGCCCATGCTGGCCTTGAACTTGTAATAATGCCTCAGTCAGCCTCCTGTATTGGGATCACAGATGTATTGCAGGCAGGGCCTACCATAGCCTCCATTGACTTAGAAATGGAATTTGTTGGAACATAAAGCTACAGTGGTGAAATAAATGCATTATGCATATGAAAATTAGTATGAGTTTTGGGGCTGCAATGGCTTGAAGGTGCCCCTAAGGTTTCCATGTTAGATATTTAATCGCAGTTCAACAGTGTTGAGAGGCCAGCCCTTTGAGAGATGGTTAGGTCATGAGGGCTCTGCCCTCCAGAGTAGGTTGGCTATTGTAGACATGGGTGGGGGATAACAGCACGAGTATGGCTGCTTGCTTCATACCCTTTCACATATTCTTTCCTTATCTTTTGCTTTTTGCCATGGATGACACAGAAGAAGGCCCATGCCAGATGCAGCCAGCCACCTGGATATTGGACTTCCTTGCTTCTGTAACTATGAGTAATTAAATTCCTTTTTGTAAAAATCATCCATTTTTGTAACAGATGAAATAGATTAACACAGTGTGAGCCTATGTTCCTTTTCCTATACAGTAGGTCAAAATGGAGATTTTTCTTTGAAAGTTTATGTTGCAGGTGGCAGAGTCTGTATTAGTGCAGGTCCCTGCCTTGCCCAGATGACAACATGAAGGAAAACCACTCACCAGCTATTCACCTGGCTACTTGAACGGCTGAAGTAAATATTTTCTGTTTTAGAACACTGTTTGGCCTCCATTAACAAACAGCTATAGTCCATCACACTTATGGAACTCTCCAGAAGGCTAATATTTCCTCAAGCATTGGGCTCAGCATCTCCTTTCCCTCAATATCTTTCTTTATCACCTTTGACACTTCTATTCTGCAGCTTTCTTTGTTTCTGCAAAGTTTTCCCTAACCTCAGAGAAGATATTTCATAGCCCTCTAAAATTTTCTCTTTTGGGTTTCAGAAGCATAGAGCAAATTAACCTTGTGAACTCCTACTTGAGCAGATGCCAGGAAAACTCTATCATACTAGGCCCCCCAAAAAGGCCTGACCTTCGCCCTGAGTGCATTTCTCTCCCTCGGTTATTTTTCCTGAGCAATCCCTGCTAAGGAATTTTCGGCACTGAAAGTATGGATAATGATTCATCTCTAATATGACTAAGCAGAGACCTGTCTCTATGTGTAGTAGGTATTCAATAAGTATTTAACCAATATTATCTATAGTTTGGGCCTCCAGGAAGACTAAGCTTGAATTCCAGTGTTCTCACTTGGAATGTGTGGAAAAAATTATGATCAAAGTAAAATGTAACAAATGCATGCATGCCCACAGTTTGCATGAAGGTCAAAAGTACAGCACTTTCTTATTAAATCACAGTCCAAAGACTTCCTTCCCTCCTTCCTTCTTTCCTTCCTTCCTTCCCTTTCTTTTTTCTTATTTTCTTTGTTTCTTTTTTTTTTTTTTTTTTTTTTCGTTGTTTTGAGACAGCGTTTCTCTGTGTAGCCTTGGATTCCCTGGACTCACTTTGTAGACCAGGCTGGCCTCAAACACACAGAGATCTGCCTGCCTCTGCCTCCCTGAGGGCTGGGATTACAGGTGAGCGCCACCACACTTGGGTATTTTGATTCTTTGATAATCAATCTGAAAACCTCAAGGAGGTGAGAAATTTTTCATCTTTTACAAAGCTGAGCACATTACCTGAACACTGTGTGACAAACGTCTGAGAAAACAACTTACAAGGTTGACTTGAGAGTCAAATTTTCAGAGCTGTTGATCAGTCAGCTGCTGTGTCTGGGCTGTGCAAAGGCAGAACCTCCTGGAAGGAAAGTTTATAAGAGCATAGCTGCTCATCTCCAGGAAGCCAGGAATGGGGGGGGGGGGGGAGGGAGAGAAGAGGCGCCAGTGCTAGCAGGCTTTCTTATTTGTCGTCTTTCATTCAATCCCTCTTTGAATAGTGGAGTCCATACTGAGGATAGATCTGCTGTTATTAGTTAATATTTGGGAATACTCTCAGAGACACTTTTAGGTGTAACACTTACTCATTTCTTTTTCACTGCTCAACACAATGAAATTAGCAATCACATTAACTATCACAAGGAAGTAAGCCCAGACATATATCTACTTGGGGGACATCTTTTAATGGGAGACAAACTGTACAGAATATTGTATGTTCAAACTGATCTGTATAAGAACTGCTTCTTTTGTGTATATTCTCACTCAAGAAAATATTAATACTTACCCACTCCCAATTCCAAGTGAACAAAGCACAGAATAAGGGCATAAAATATTGTCCTTTTATTTTTTTTCCTAGACAAGGTTTTTCCTGTGTAACCCTGGCTATCTTGGAACTCACTTTGTAGACCAGGCTGGCCTCGAACTCAGAGATCTACCTGCCTCTGTCTCCTGAGAGCTGGGATTGATTGAGCATTCCACCACGCCCAGTGCAAAGTATCACCTAAAGCATTGCAGATAAATAATCACTAAGCATTAATATTCATTTTATTTATTTTAACCCCACATCATTTCAATTAATGTTGAGAGGTGTAGATGCTCCTCCGGGGACCTGTTATTTTATTGTTTCTATGTGTGTGCTACCTACGCAATGGCAGAACCCTTTCTTCAAAGCACCTGTAAGTACGCAGCCTGCTCTCAGACTTCCAGCGCCTTGTGTGCACACAAAGCTGGACTTCAGAATCAACTTGTATAGCACGTTTCTTTGTTTCCCAGACACCACAATCGCTCTAAATGTATTCAGAATATAAAGAGACTAATCATTAACACTTTTCCCCCTACTCAGCGGTTTAAAGCACCCACAAGCTGAAGTCACACAGGGAGAATGCTTCTACTCTTATCGTTTCCTATAGCTATCCCTTAGTCACAAAGACAACCATTTTGCCCTCATAGATCACGAGTTTACCATAACATTCCCCCCTCCCCCCCCAAAAAAAAAATCCAATCAACATCAGCTCCCTGAGCAAACCAACTAGGAATGGGAGCTGTGAAAAACATATGGCTGGTGTTTATACCCGTGGCCACACTTCTCCAAAGCGGCTCACTACACATCTATTCACTCGGCAGCATTCTCGGGTGCTTAGATTTCTGTATTGAGATGCACAATACGACAATCAAATAATAGATCAAAACAGTTTTTTATAACATAACAGCATTTCGGCAGGACGCATGGTTATCTCTGTGAAGGGACTTGCTATAGCACAAGAACAAATGGATGCAAAGGGTCTTGTATTTCAGATCAGAGAGCCAGAGTTTACAATATATGTCACTTTCTCCTCCTCCTCATGTGATACCTCCATCAAAAATAAAAATAAAAAATGCCACACACATTATACATCGACACTGTGTGGATACCATATAATGCAAGGCACGTGTATAAGGTGACATTTTCTAATAACCACATTAAATGCGGACTCAATTAATTTTAGTAGTGCATTTTATTTATCCCAACCTATGCAAAAAATACAATGACTTCAATATTTGTGAATTTATTACTAGGCTATTTTACAGTCTTCTTTCTCATATCAATGCCTCAAAGACTATTCTGTGTGTGACTTACATCGCATCGCATTTTGGACTAACAGACTTTGCAGGCCCTTCAGATGCTCAGGGTCTAGGGGCGGCTTGTTGTTAGCATGTGTGTATGGGGCACAGCCAAAGTCACACATATTCAGGCACAACAGAATCATGCTTTAACCATTGTTACCATTTTACCATTTACTCAGCACTGTTCACAGGCAAAGCCTAGATCCTTTACTCAAAATCCACTCGGGCATTGTTCCAGGGAGCCTTCTAGTTAGGAAGGATAAATAGAGGATGTGGGAAATTCCCTACTGTTCTAAAGCCATCTAAGTTCAAGTATATTCTCCCAGAGGACCAGTCGATCCTCCACAAGACTGGTCCCTGTGTTGATGCTGTCATAGCACATATCCCTAGCTCACAGGACTCCTGTAGTTATTTGTTAAATGCCTGTTTCCTTAAATGGCTATAATGTCTACGTAGGTCAAAACAACAGTCGCCATAATCATTTCAGAATCCCCAAAATCTGTCTAATGCAGGCAGTACCTGAGACCTGGTAGGTGTGTGGAAATCATTCCTGGACATAAGGATGCAATGAAGGAATTAAGGAGGACAGGAAGAATAGAGAGAAAAGAAGAGAATAAGCGTGTGGGGGTGAAGAGATGTGATCTGGTACAAAGTGGGACTGCAGCATCATTAGCAAAAGGTTGCACGCTGCTACAAGCATCTCCTATTCCCTGGCTTATTTCTGTGCAGTTTATTTATTTTATTTATTTACTTTTTAAATCTCAGCCTCTCAGAACAGGCACTCCACACCTTGTATTTCATGTTTTGTTGGCTTCTTTCTGGCATTTACTTTTAACAATATTTCAGTTCTAGATGTGACCTGAAGATATGGTTGAAGAGGCCATACATTTTATGGTTACACCGATAAATTTTGAAAGCACTTCTGTGTGGTTTATATCAGATGTAGTCACAGGAAGGTGCTGGGTTTAATGCCATCATACGAAGACTGGCAGGTAACCATACGCTTCCCAAACCTACATCTAATTATGGAGATGTGCAATTATTGTCCTTGTGGTGTATGGTTTTCTCTAGTGGCTTAATTTATGAATCATCACCATGCGGGGAGGAGGTACCAGTAAGAGTATTTTTTTTTTGGCTTTGTTATTTTTGTTATTATCAAGCATTTATCAGAAAGACAAATTTTTAAAAAATCAGTAATTTTCAAATTTATGCTTTCCTTAAGAAATGTGAAGGGTCTTGTGAAGTATATTGGATCTCAGACACCCTTCATTCCAAACACATAATTTATCCATTCTTTCATGTATCTCATCAAGGTATGGACTTAGCAAAATTTGGCTAGGCTAAAGCTCTTTGGAATCCTCTCCCTACACTACTCCACTAGCAGTATGTGCACAGCGTATATTTGTATTTTACTGATATTCCTAAGGAGGTATGGCGGCGGCAGCAGCAGCAGCAGCAGCAGTCTTCTATTTCCCCACTTTCCAGACAGGTTAAATACTTTCAGCATTCATTCTAGATGCCTCCAGCATGGGTGGTAGCCAAAGATAGCCCTATTGTCAGTTCTTTCCCAAGATATATTAAATCAGAGAAATCAGGTGCAGTGTTGGCCACCTGTGTTTTCTAGAACCCTCCAGTGCATTCTGTTGTACAGTGAAGCTTTAAAAGCACTGGGTAAAAGTTGGGCATGGTAGTGCACACCTGTAATTCCAGCACTTGGGAGGCAGAGGCAGTTGGATCTCTGTGAGTTGGAGGTCAGCCTGCCCTACAAAGCCAGTTCAGAACAGCCAAGGTTACATAGAGAAACCCTGCATAAAAAAAAAAAAAAAAAAAAAAAAAAAAAAAAAAGCACTGGGTAAAGTAGAGAAGGCTATATCTTGGGAGGTGGGAACAGACATGGGAGGGGTATGAAGGAAGAGAAAGTGTGGGAAAGGATATAATTATATTTTAATTAAAAAAAAACAAATACTGTTCTTAGATGATCTTTTGCCTGGAGTAATGTCTTATCAAAGAAATTAAAAGTGAATTATCTCATGTGTAGAAGCTTGAGGTGGTGCTATGGTAGAAAAGCTGATTTAGAGTACACGCTCAGATCTTAGCATGTATATATCTATCTGTTTGTGTGTGTGTGTGTGTGTGTGTGTGTGTGTGTGTGTGTGTGTATGTGAGTTCGTATATGTGGTGCATGAGTTTGTGAACACATACATATATGTGTATATAATTTACAAAGAACGATATACTTTTTTTATCTCTTATAGCAGAAATTCATCAAATAAGTCACTATTTTAAAATCTACAACATTTCTCAAGTGAAATTCCAAGTTGTCTTTCAGCTTTTGTTTACAATATTTTTAGATCTCCCTCTGCATGCTATGTTTTCTTTTAGACATGCTGCCAACTTTTGTATCTGTCATCTGGTTTAGAAAATGAGGTTTCTCATCATTTTTAAAGCATTTTGTCTTTTCGGTTGTCACGCTAATGCTTGGTACATCTGGACGTTCCTATGATGGGATAGATTTAGAACATTCATTTAAAAGCAAATTCAATAATTACCAATATTTAATTTCAGGTTCCTTCAGAATCCATTAAAAGGTCTACAACCTTTCTTCCACACCATCCCTTAAATTAAATTTCATATTAAAAGACTAGATTCTAGAATTTCTCATACTTCCACTTTTCAAATTTATATTCAAAAAGGGGAGAGAAGAATAATAAGGAATGAAGTGTTTCATCCTGGGATGTGTTCCTTGAAACTAGAAGGTAAGCCAAAAATAACAGGAGGCAGGAGAGGATGATGCCATGGGGTCAGGCAGGGACCATCCTCTGGTTTTGGTCACACATTGCCTTGGTGTTTCCATTTTATACAACAGGGCCTAACATATTTATTTTCCTTCAACACAAAATGTGCTCTGGATTTCTTTGGTTATTTTTAATAAAATGCACTTGACATCCTCAAAATGGATAGTATTTCTCTAAAAGTCTGGGACTGGGTTCTCCAGTACCGAAATTACTCCAGGATGTCATAGAACTAGTTGGTGAGTTCTGAGGAGGCACCGGGCCATGACACATTCTAGGTACGCTAGCAAAGAGCTTGAACTAGGGAGTCAATGGATGAGGGATGGGTTCAGTGCACCTCTTGTACTCTGACCTTGAGCAATTCCTTAAGCTCTGCCTGAGACCGAACACCTATTTAACTATTGAACTTTCTCTGGTACTGAAAGTGAATAGACATCTCTCTCTCTCTCTCTCTCTCTCTCTCTCTCTCTCTCTCTCTCTCTCTCTCTCTCTCTCTCTCTCTCTCTCTCTCCCTCTCTCTCTCTCTCTCTCTCTCTCTCTCTCTCTCTCTTTCTCTCTCTCTCTGCTGGGTTATTGTTTGAGGGGAACAAGTAACAGTATATGTGCAGGGTTAAGAATAGTTCTTAACACATCCTATCAAATGCTCAAATGCTTACTGACAATATTTTAATAACTGCCTCCTCCTGATACTCTGCCTTGTTCAGGAATATTTCAGTTGAGGCAAGTATCTTGGTGTTCACTGATTTTTCTATAAACTTGTCAAAATGAATGATGGGAGATGACAGATAAGGGGACACAGAGGGAGAGGAATTTCTCAGGGATATGAAGTCTTGCGTTCCTTGCAATTGTATATGCCTAACGAATTGTGCCTTCTGCCTCCTTTGCCGTCCTATCTTCCACTCCAACCAACACAAACGTCTCCAACGCACACACACACACACACACACACACACACACACACACACACACACACACAAGCAAACAGAGAAATTGCTCATGTATGTATAGGTAACAAGCCTTGCACCAGCTTAACCTGCCTTTTTTACTGGAGAAAGAATGCTTGGCCACACACAGTAAGGAACAAAGAATTTTAGGACATGATTATGCATTGGATGTACTTAGTCCTTATAGTTGAAAACTTTCTCTCATAAAGACAGAAGGGTTTGGAGGAAAATATTTATAGTTATGACATAATAATAAAATATAACTTACAAAGTGCAAAGGAACGTGTGTATGAAATTTATATTATTCTTACATTAATGTAATCTTGATTTTATACAAATGTATGTGTGAATGACTTAATAAAAATTATGCGTGACTATTGTAGAGAATATTTGTATTATGGCTATATTCAGTTACAGTATAGATATGATAGCACATATGTACACATTCTTTTGTATTCTTCTACCATGTTCACTATGAAGTTTGAAAGATGACAGTGGAAACAGATGGAGAGGAATGCAATTGAGAGGAGACCTGGGCGCTCAGAAAAAGATAAAATGCTCACTGTTCTACCCTCTCCACTGGATAGGTGACTTCTTCTGAGTCTTGAACTAATTAAAAAACAGCCAACAGCTGCAGATTCTTAAATGACAGACACTCTGTCCTTGCTCTTCTCTGGCTATAAAAATGAAAAAACGTCCATCTCTACAATGGAACAGCATAAGAACCCAATCCTTGCATCTTCAGCCTTTGGCTATGACTTGCACAGGAGGAGGGGTACCAACTACCTTGGCAACAATGGGGCAAAGAAGTAAACAGGAAGGGTACCTTCTCCAGTATAAAGGGAATGAGGTGGTCCTCTCTGGGTCTACCTGTGCCTGAGTGCCCATGCTTCGATACAAGGAAGGGAACTGAAGCAGGGGTAAAGAACATTAGGAATGTGCTGTTTCAATCTCAACTGCCTGGTTTTCTCTGTTGTTTTCAGCTTCTCATTAGGCAGAGAGTAGGGCTATTCCTCACTTCATTATAGGTCATTTATATGAACCAAGTTATGAATTCTCAACACATTGAGATTATTTCCTCTGTCATTAAATATTCTTTTGTCTAAAAAGCTACTTTCAGCAACTGCTTGGCATATCCTCTTATAGTTATAAAACGACATCTATTATCAGGTAGGTGGGTTTCTGAAGAATTATTGAATTACTGTAAATGACATAAACTTACATGGTATTTATTGCATACCATCCTGGAACAACGCACATAAACCTGTGAATTGTATTTTATTTATTTTGAAAAAAAAAGTGTGCCAGTTATCACACACCAAGTTTGCATCAATTGACACTTCTCTCAGAAGCAAATGTAAACACCTGTTTCCCTGTGCCCTTGCTGGAATTAAGGAAGAGAATTAAAATCATATGTCACATTTCACTTCCTGCGATTTTCCATGCTTTAGGCGCTGTGAGAGAGCCACCCTGCATCCTTTGTTAGGGAAGCATTTTTTCCATTGCCGTTTGCCCAAGTGTGAAATGCCTTATTTCCTTAAGTCAAGTTACCTAATCTCTTGACATTACAAATATTAGCGTTTTAAAATCTGTTTTGAAATTAATACAAAAGCAAACATCATTGCTAATGTACATCTGAAAAAGGAAGGGGGGAAGAAACCATGGAAACCAGCAGAGGAATTAAAATGGTAACTCAGAATTAGATGCCAGAATAGAACCAGCAATGGGCCAGATGAGGATTATAATTGGAAGTGATTTGACAGGAATTATAAGGTGTCTTTTTGCATTCTTCTCTCCTCCCCCTCTCTGGTCATACTTTCAGGAAGGCTTGATAAATCTTACTTCTATTATTATATTTTTTGTTCCTCGTAAAACTCCTTATAAATACCACAGGCTGCCACAACCACACAAACACAGCTTATTTTAGACCACAGGATGGCACTCTGTGTGCGTACAAGTGATGAAGTATTACACTCCCCCTGGAAAGAAAAGAGAGAATGCTTCTGTGTCCCCTGGGAAGCTGTGAGAGACTGCGCTCACTGGTTGCAGTATAAACTCAGCACCTATCCTCTGGATGAGGCGAGAGCACCCACGATTTTACTTTTGCAAAGTCCCTGGGGTCTTCACAATCATACTAGGGTTAGGGAGGCAAGGCCAGGGCCACTGCCTCCTGGCTTTCTCACTGCCACAAAGAAGACTCTTAATAAAGACCCCGGAATGCTCTCACCACTCAGTTCACAGGCGGTGGTCCCCTCCTTGAAGAAATACATCAGATGAAATAGGGGCATTTTACTGTGGGTCACGTGGCATGGACACATTTCTATATCCTTGGTAGTTCTCAGTTTCCTGCATGGACATTTTCAAAAGCCATTTCAGTTCACAGGCTGAGGTTGCTTTGTGTTCAATGGGATGATGCGTGGGTCAGACGGAAACACTGCTTTTTTCTTATTTGGACAAGGGAATTTGCCATTGTTACTGCTGCAGTTGTCCTGGTTTACTATTAAAATGTGCTGTAAAGAGAAAGGTATCCTCCTGTGTTGGATGTTAGCACCTCTGACAACACCATCATTACATGGAAAGAAGTCACAAAATCCAACAGAGTTTCTCAGAAAGATGAGCACACTTAAGTAAATCTTTAGTAAACCATAAACAAAGGCCCAACAAGATCTGGATTAATGTCACACACACGATTTTCGGTGGCAAGGAGAGGAAGGCATTCCTAGTCTACGTCATGGAAAGGGGACAACGAAAGGAGACAAAGTGCAAAGCAAATTCTCACCAAAGAATAACCAGAAAATAATACAGTCTGAAAAGTCTGATGAAATAGCATCCTTGAAGGCCAAGGTAAGGCTTTTGGACTTGGCCCAACTATGGTGTGAAAGCTTTGAGCAGGAGTTCTGTGTGGTTGAGGCGGGAAAAAAAAAATCAATCTCATATCAGCACAGGAAGAGATTGGATAAGGGAGCAAGTGAAGGGAGAAGGAAGGTGTGTGAACAGGACGCGGCTGTCAAGCAATATAACAAGGACTCAGACAAGGGTTAGAGGGAAGGAAATGGAGACAAACCTGGAGGTTAGAGAGACACCTGGAAAAAGATGGACCGTCTCTGACAAGGTGAGGAAGTGAAACTCGCCAAGTGCTTCTCAGTCCCAGCTCCCAACAAAGCTGGGTTGAGCCCAACCTGCAAAGCTCTCAGCTCCTATGGCTGCTGTATGAGCTCCTTCCAAGGGGTTCTTTGTCTCTTGCCACAGGACCTGCCACTGTATTTTATTACTTTACTTATTCTACTAGAACCATCCCATCCGTAGCTCTCCACTGCCATAGGATTTCAAAGGTAAAACCCTGGAGCAAAGCAATCAGGCAAAGGATTCCTCTTGTCCATATGGATTTACAGTGGCAGGAAGTTCTTCAACAGGATCGGAGGACAGGGGTCTCTGCTTATGAGCCATAGCCTCAAATTACTCAGAAATCTGTGGTACTTTTTCACTACTATTCTCTTTGAATAGGAAAAACACCCCCCAACCACCCACACACACAATCTTACTTCAAACTGCTTAGTCCCCTGGGGCTGGTGCTGTTGGTGAGGGTGAGAATTTTGGTTTCTGGTGATCTACATAAAAGAAATATACCAAGGGCAGGCCCCTGGGCACATTGTCTTTGGCCTTTCTCTGATGACTGTCTCCTGTCCACTAGATGGTGTCCCTCAGCCAACCACTTCTGCTAACAAGATGTCTTACCCCAGTGCACAGGGCCAAGGGGATCATTGGCTATGCTTGCTCCCAGAAGTTGTGAGCAAAATAAGTCCTCCCTTGCTTTAATTTTTTCTCTGAGCTAGTTTGGTTACAGAAACGAGAAACATAGTGGCTAACTGTATACATGTTTCCAGCACCGATGGCAAACATTGTCATATGCCCCTCTTGACTTTCATTGGACCATCTTGCCTCATTCACTTTAAGACTCCTTAAAGGCTATGTCTTGGAGACTTCTTCCCAATGCTAGAAGGCCTATACCTCTGCTCTCATTTATTTTACTTGCTTTTATTACATTAAAATAGTGTGTCCTCACTTGCAGTAAGTGTCAATCACACGCGGCCAATATGTAGGATCTTAGTGTCAAGCCTTCTGAAAGATGTACCATGCATTGGGGCCTGATAATGTATCTTTGATATTCCTACCTTCTCCCACCCACAGAAACATTATCTAGTGTTTTTTTTTCCCTTCATTTAATATTGAACTGGTTGGTGAGTACTTAGTATGTACCAAGTGCTCTTCCAAGACTGAGACATATAACAGTTTAAAAACCCAAACAATCAAAACAGGAAATTATCTGTGTTCTCATGGAATTCTTAAGGAGCAAGTTTTTAATCCCAAAGTAAATACAGAAGGAAACAAATGAACCCATGTTGATGATAATACGGTTCCTGCAGTGATCAAACAGGCCTCTCTACTGACTCTCAGAAAACACTTTTAGAAGTGTCCCCACCTGGTCATTTTGCAATAATTTTTCCAGCCACTCCAATCTCATTTCTGTTGCTACCGCCCAACTAGACTGGGGGCAGCTCAGGTCTCCAAAGTCAGAATGATGCAAAAATGAGCAATTACTCTTCAGTCCTCATGTCCTTTGACCCATTGGCGGCTGTAAGGAGTAGCATCAGTTCTGTTTGAAGCTTCATGTTGTACCAGGCTTATTGGTAGGCTTTTAGTTCCTCCATGATGCTGTGTGGGGGCACTGGTGATGTTTTCTGTGGGGCCACTTCATCTCTTCCCTCTGTGTTTCTGCCTCCCTCTACTTTTAGGATTCAGATGGTATCACTTGTTCAAAGAGGATTTTCCTACTTACCTGAGTCAGTGAGAGCTCCCTCAACTCTCTCTCTCTTGTATGATCTCTGCCTTCAGAGTCTTTGTCATAGTCTTCCATTCATATGTATTTGTCTAGTGCTTTAAGAGATAAATGTTTTCCCTATAACCCTTTGTGCCAATTTTAATTATTTGCCTCATATGCTATATATATATTTATATGCATAGTACTTGAGAAGCAGCTGCACAGATGAATAGGGTGTTTTGACTGGTGTTAAACTAGTAACTTCTTGACGTAAAGATTATCTACAACATCAGGAAAATGTCAGAAAAATTCACAGTATAGAAAACACTGCAGAAATAGACATATTCTAAGAGGCAATATGGTGATGGATTTGGGAACAAGGGGATTTTGAGTTGTCAGTGGAACATTCAGAGGTAGGATGAAGGAGCCTGATGGGGCTCTTGGTTGTCTCTTCTTCATCACTAATTCTGCCCTTTTCCTTGTGTCAAAGCCACAAACTCATGGACATGACCTCTACCCTAGTGACCGGTTACACATGACACTCCCATCCCTCTGCTCAGAAATGTGTGACTACCCCATTCTAAATCAAATGATACACAATGCTCCAAACACTGGGATGACTTGATAACAAGCTTGGTTTCCAAAACAAGGCAAAAGAACATGTATTTGTTGATTTAGAAAAATTTCTATTCTAAGAACAAAGACAAAGGAAGAAATACACTGTCTTTCCCAAGGAAGAGGAAAGAGGATAGACACAGCCCTGATTGCTACCATTGGTAACTCCATGGTCTGACTGAGATAAATCCATGTGTGGATAGGAAAACTAGTGGATGGGAGGAAGCTACGCCCAAGGATATTATGAACCACTCTTTCTTCTTATTATGAACCAATAAATCAACAATAGAATGTTTAGAATTGTGCTTTCTGTGCTCTTTCCTCCCTTTTACATGGAAGAGGTCTTCCCTGATATTGAAGAGGAGTTTCGAAGAACAAGGGCAAGTAAAACAAGAAACAGCAGGAAAACTTACAAGAAATCAGATATGTTACTCAGCTTTCCCTCCGTGTAACAAAATAGCTGATGTAATTAGCTTATAAAAGAAAAAGGTTGGTTTTGCCTTCGTTTTAGTGGCTCCAGGACCCTGCCAGGGTATAGATGGTAATGCTGGGAATTATGTGATAGAGCAATCTATTAACAGGAAGAGGCAGACAGCTGAGGGAGAGACTAGGAGGGACCTCATCTTAGAAGTCCTTCAAGGAAATACTTTCCAGAGCTTACAAGGATACTCAGAATTCTTGCTGCAGAGTGAACTTTCATGGCAGTAGCTGCAGGGATGAACTAAGCGTTTTAAGAGGTAAATGGAGATGACACACTCCCTTGGGACTTACTTAAATGAAAACCTATAGGCGCAGTCACATTGATAGCACCCCTCTGCTTATGGGCCAAATATTCAATTGCCACTAGTTACACCATACTTCATAATGATACTTCTTCTTGTTTGTCCTACAACACTTCTTAGTCATTATTTTGGTATCAAGTCATCAATGTCTATGCTTTTCCATACTTGAAAACTCCATGGGCTAGATAGCTAGAGATATAATATTCCAAAAAGAGTGTCTTGCAACAATCCTGGTAACAATTCCACATATGTTGGTACCTACTTGTAAATACTGATGCTTTTCCATTTTATAGGAAGGTAAGAATGGAGGACTATTGGGTAACAGGTGGATGAATACTGCTTCTTTCAATATTCACTAAATAAACACCGTGTTGCTATATTCAAAGTTAAAAACTGCAAATAGCACTAGTCATGCATAGTCAATAATACACATGACTCAGTTGCAGTGTGGCTGTGTTCACACACATGTAAAACCACAACAGATCCAATGCAAAGATCTGGTCAGCAGTAAGTGAATGCTGACGTGGATTGTTCTACAGATGTTAAAATGGAAAATTATGTGATGGAATATGGATATGTCAAGTGAAAGGCTCTTATTCATTTATTTATTCACCCCTTCAATCATTAATAATTACGCTCATTGAGCATCTACCAGGTGGCAGGCACTCAGATAAGGGTCAGGAAGTAATGAAGTGGGTGGGCAGGATCCTCCAATCATAGATGTCTAGACTGTGGATCTGTTAAAACAAACAAACAAACAAACAAACTGCATACTATTACGGAATTTGTGGACTGATAGGAAACAGAGGTCCCTAGTTTCTCACAAGATATTTGTTGATCAAGAAAAACTCCAGACATTGCAAAAGGAACTGTTGCCATTCTGCCAAGCTGCCATCTGCCCTTCACAGTAGAAACAGTAAATGGAGAGGCTTTTGGGAGTAAATACAGGCATTTGTTTTGGATAATATTTACTTTCAGTGGAAGAGAACAAAGCAGATAATGGTTAGAGATATTACCGTGTCTGGGTTGAGCTAAGCAGGGACGCAGATGCAAACTGTACAGGAGAGGCAGTGTATGAGGGAACAGGTGGTATCAGAAAGGACAGAAGACAGGCGCTAGGCTAGCTTGATTTTTGCTATCCTTTGACAGGAGTAGATTTACGTATCAGATGGATTCATGACTCCCATGAACATCCCAGATTCTAGATTTCATGTCTTTAGATCAAGGTTGTTCATTATTGAGTGCATTCCTGGATTTAGCCCTCTTGCCATCCCTCATATAAATCATCTTATCCTACAAATAAAGCTTTCCAAGGATCATGAAGATGATACCATTCAAATACTGGTTGTTTTAGAAGAAAGGGTTAAACAGATCTAGAGACAATTAAAACTTGCCTGAGAACACTAAGATTACAAACCACAGTATAATGTCCTCTGATATACATATAGTGCGTCCAGGTTCTGCCAGGCTCTGGGTTATTAATTTGTGTCTCCTCACATGCTCCAAAAAGATAGCTTGCTTTTGTTGTTTATAATAGAAATGGTAGTAAGCTATCATGGAAAATATAACTTCCACCCATCATGGTTTGATGAGTAGATAACATTATATGTGCATATAGAAAAACATCAGCGTTATCCGTTGGACACTGTGTATTCCATTAGGCATTTGAAAGACAATAGGATGATTCTCTGTATCCTTGCTCATATGTACAGGAAAACATGCTGAAAGCTCATTAAATAAAGATCATATCTATGAGGTACTACGTAGACTTTTTAAAAAAAATCCTGGAAAAGGAGCTACCAGGGTGGAGGCTGAGAAAAAAATTAAAAACTTACGGTTGGCAGAGTAAACAACCATTGGTGTAACTACACATTCTCACACACCTAATGAAAGCAATCCTGAAGAAGCCCTTTTGGGATTTACTTCATGGTTTGTCTCAAACGTTATAGGTACTATCAATCAGAATATTCTCTTAATCTGGCCATAGACTGGTTTTATAATGGATATAAAACAGATACTTTGGTAATGAGACTTGAATCTGGAACTTTTAGTAAAACTGTAGAAAAAGAGCCTTTCTACTTTTCTAGTGGAGTCAGTGATGATACAATAAACTGTAGTTTTGAGACTTGGCAGCCATTTTAGAATATGAGGAATAACCTGTTTAAGAAAGAAGGCATTGAAAAGAAAACAGAACTGATGGACAGAGAGTGACCAGTACCCTATAAAATACAGAACTGATGGACAGAGTGTGATCAAAAGCTGATAAAATATAGCACCTAGATCTAGCCATGCCTGAAGATATGATGCATTTACCCTAAACTTTATCAGTATGAGCTAAGAATTATAAGATTATATTTATATAATTTATATTTTAATTTATATACTTTATATAAGAATATAATTTATATATGATTATAGCCACATTGACTTTTGAGCTATCTGTACTTACAGCAACCCTAACTACAGATGTGTGGAATGTGCTTACAGGACATGACTCTGGAAAGCCAAATAGGAGTGATGAAGTCTGAATTCTGTGACCGTGCACAGCAGGTTTGTATTTTGAAGTCCTCATCCTTAAAAAGTGACGATTTCAGATTCTAATAACATGACTATATTTAAAAATAGCTTCTTCGGGGATATAATTAAGATAAGTGAGATCACTGGGATAGAACCTAGTCTGATATTACTGGTTTCTTGGTATAGAGAGAATCATGTAGAGACACAAGTTAAAGATAGGTATCTGTAAGCCAAGAAGAGGGTAGGTACAGAAAAAACCAATCCTAGGGTACCTTAGTTGGTAACGTCCAGATTAGGGGACTATCATGAAATGCATATATATCAATACCATAGTTTATCTGAGGGATTAGGACCAAGACCCCCAAGGATAACAAAGCACATGGTTGCTTAACTCCTTTATACAATATGGTAAAAAAATTATTATAAAATCAAGATATAGGGTTTGAATATTTCCTATGCATATCTTACTGAATATTCAAATTATCTCTAGATGACTTTAAATATAGGCTATAAAGGCTATGTAAATGATTATTATAGTGTTGATATAAGGACGAGAAAAATTGCTAATGCTCAGGCAGATGCAATAATTTTTGTAATATATTTATACCCTATTGGTTGAATCCAAAGCATAGTTCATGAAGACAGAGGGCCAGCATTATAGCTCTGTTGTCCAAAGCATAGAGCCTACGGTGTTTTATTAGAGTAAATATCGGAAACAAGTATAGGCGAGTCCCCAGGAAGAAATAATTCCATGATTGAAGAGACAGGGTTGAGAAGTGGCTAGACTGAGAAGCAGCAATTAAAGAACCAAAACAAAAAAGAACAGAGCAAGGTGGCACACATGCCAGTACTTGGAAAGGAGGATCAGTTCCTTGATGCCTACCTGGGCTACATAGTGAGATCTTGTTTCCAAATACATAATTTATAGCAGTTAGTAAATTAGATAAACCCACAATAACTAACATATAGAACAATATAAAGAATGTTGAAATGGGTGTGAAAAGATGGATATGCCATCTTGAATATTATTTAATGTTTCAGTATTCAAACCTTTCAGATCATGATGAAAGACAAGCCATAAAGGTTGGCTGTGGCTTTGACTCTTCAAATCGCTATTTGTTTTGAAATTTAAAACAATACACGAAAACAATCAACCACTGCCAAGGAGTCCATGAAATGACCCTCCACCAAGCAAGCCCCAGAGCCTCGATGTGGCCAGCCTGATAAATGCCAGACAATTTCCACTTCATCACTTTGAGACACCTGGCTTCTAAGAAATGAGTTAGAGAGGGTTTCTACTTCAAAATGGTGTTGACTTTATTTCCATCTGTGCACAATGGAATCCCAATATAAACAAATAGTCTAGCCTTTCATCAGTGATGACAAGAAATTCTCCATCACAGAACCTTTGCAACTTCCCAGCCCCAAGGATTTTCCTTGTTACCATCATGAGGTCCGTTGGCTCTAGGGGTTAGGAGCTCGGAGAGTATGAGTGAAAAGTGAGGATGAGTCAGTGGTGGCAGGGAGAGAAGGAAGGAACTTGTATTTGAAGATGAATTTTTAGAAATTGGAATTTTATGCCCTTAACCTGGGTGTGAGGGCTCATTCCTGGCTACATTCTGCCTGCTCATCTTGATACACAAAGATGTGGGTGGATGGAGCGGGGATGCATTTGGTAACTCAAAGGGACCTGCTCCGATCTTGTTTCTTACTCTCTGCTTCCCAAAGGAGACCAATGTTGTTTTCTCTGTCCTGAGTATTATGAGGGGGCAAGTAAAAGTGTGCTTTACTGCAGACAGAAAGCCACCTGAGCATCTTTGAGTGTTTGCATGGATTTTTACCCATGCTCGTGTGTTAAACAATAGCACTTTTCTTATTTATTTATTTATTTATTTATTTATTCACCTTACATCCTGATAGTAGCACCCTTCCTTCTCTTCTCCCAGTGCCACCCTCCCTTCTTCCCCCATCCCTCCTTCCCTGTTCAGAAAAGGGGAGTACACCATTAACCCACCCCAGCTTTTGACTGAGTGCGCCATCTTCCCCTGTGGCCTGGCAAGGTAGCCCTACTTTTCTTTGTCCAGTAGCACTTCCAAACTTAATTGATTATTAATTTTAATATTTATTCTATAAACTCCATCCTCCATATCAACTTACCCTATACACATTTATACACATTGTGGTTCTGTGGAGCTTTGAACATGAGAATTATGTATGTTTCTTTCTGATTCTATCAAATGCTAACTTTCCATCATGGCTGGGGCATTTCCTGTTGTATCATGGTAAAATTAAGTCTTTTATACTGGGGAAAATGAAATCAAATGCTTTTCTTATCATATTAAGTGAATAAATTATATGTTAACAAGTATTTTCTTGTTTTGATAATGGAAAAATAGTTGAGCACAATTTCACTCTCCCTAATTGTCATAAAGGATATGTGCTTTTAGTATGAAATACCAAAAAAAAAAAAAAAAAGTGATATTCACGAGTGAGGCAAAAGTGGGCTCAGATTTGTGAAATTTAGGACTCCCTTCACAAATCATTGTCACTTTACATAAACATAGGTCAGAGATTTTCAATTCTCTCCCTAATATATGTTTTCAACTGGTTAATTTTTTACTGTTTTCAAATTTTAAATTATATGTATTAGTAGTATGTGTGAGAGGTGCAAGGATGCTGGAGAAGTGCAGTCGGCATGTGCTGTGGCCATTCTTTGGCGCTCACAGGAAAACTTTCGAGAGTTGGTTCTGTCTTTCCTTTCACAATAGGCACAAGGGATGGAACTCAGGTCATTAACTTGGGTGACACATGCTTTTTTCCTGCTGAGTCATCTCATCTGTCATCTGTGTTCTTGTTGGGGATTTTAAACACTGAGCTATAAATGAAGAAGGAAAAACAAAGGAGAAAAGGTACTCTTGTCTTAAATCTTATAGTTATATCTCCAATACTACAACTTTTGTTTTTAAAATAGAATTCAAATAAGAGTGCATGAGGAGCCAGCTAGCTGCAGTTATACTGTCTTTAGGAAAATATTTACTCAATTCCTACACAAATAGCAAGGTCAAGACTTGGCCTTCCACTTCCTCCACCAGGCCTCCCACCCCAGATCCTGTAGTGCTGATTTCCCTCTGTGAAACTCAGGGAGTATTTATGGCGGCTGCCACTGTTTTGGCACTTAACATATGCTACTTGGCATTGTTAATTATCTTTTTTATGTGCATGCCCTGTCTGTCCAAGTAGCTGAGTCTCCTTGACTGTAAGGGCAGTGTCTTAGAACACTGTGATCTTCAACACTTAGCAAACTGCTTTGCAAGGTTAGGTTTCAACATATGCTCTGGATGATGGTGGTGATGATGCCAACGGGAGAGACATTATTATTCACTACACCCAGGATGCCTGGGCATCCTGAAAGCGCTCTGTTGTGAGCCACCAAAGAGTTTTGAAGATAACAGGAACTCAGCATGCATCTAGTCAGTTAGAAGCAATTGTTTTCAGTCTAAATAAAGAAGTATTTTTCAAAAGTATATTCAGCTTTTTAATTAATTCATACTGCATTTCTAATCCATAAAATAACTGTTTTATTGTTTCAAGATGTATTAACTATGTATATGTGTTTGTGTGTAGCTATGGGCATTTGAATACAGGTATCTACAAGAGGCCAGAGGCATGGGATCACCTGAAACTGCAGTTACAGGCAGTTGTAAGCTGTCCAGCATGAGTGTTGGAAACCAAACACCTGTCATCTGTAAGAGCAGGAAGTGCTCTTACCCACTGAGCCATCTCTTCAGTTCATCTACTGTCTAGATCTAATGTTCTCCATTTCCACCTCGTATCCATATTTGTTAACAAAGCTTTGTAAAATGAAAAGGACAGGACGCCACTAAAGGCCGGATATATAAGAAACTTGAAAGATGAAACCCAATACAGCGCATTTAAGAATTTACCTCCTGGGTCTATGTAGATGGTCCAGAATATAAAGTCTGGTACAAGCTTGAGGATGTGAGTTTGAATCTCTAAGAACCATGGCTAAAGCTGGGCACAGTAGTCATATGCTCATAATCTCAGTCCTGGGGCGGCTGAGACAGGGGGATGATCCCTGAGGCTTGCTAGCTAGCGAATATAGATAAACGTGTGATGTACAGGCTTGGTGAGAGACCCTGTCTCAAAATATAGAATGGGGGGTGACTGGAAGACCATATCAGGAGAGACCTGATTTTGGCTTCTGGCCTCTATGTGCTTGTGCACATGCCTACACACACCTACGTGCCCTAACACACTGTCTCTACTGTTGATTCTTATGTACAATTAGATTTGAAAGCTATCATTACAAATCCTATTCTCCACTATCCGTTTTAACTAAAGTAGAGCCGTAGATTTTCTTTTCCTCAACATTTTATAGAATCTACATTTTCAATAACCATTCAAGGAATATGATCAGTGTATAGAAAAGAAAAAGGTTTAATTCACATGCCTACATATTTACAATGCCATTTCCCACACGGCTTAACAAAAGATTTAAAACAAATTTTAAATCTTCTTAAAAACAAAATAAATAATTGGAAATATTCAGACTGAAGGAAAATCAGAGTGGAAAACAAGAGATAATCCAAAATGTATAAAGATAACCTTCATAAGCTGTATGTGTATGGCCATACTCAACACGTGTCCACATGGGTACTAAAGCTGTCTTCCTGAAATCAAAGCAAATAGTGCTGAGTAGGTGCAATAGAACCACCCATACAAGAAAAGCAACTTATTTTATTGTGCTTCATCTTTCTAAAACGCCATTGGACGTGACAGAAGCCTCCTCCCTTGAGTCATTATGCCACATATTATAATAGGCTTATGCTATGCTTTCTTAAAGTTTCCACTAGCTTTATCATGTAGCATGAGGACAAGGAACAATTTGGCAATATCAATTCTACCAGAAGGCCTAATGGCATATCTGTCCAGAAAAGACCATTCTAGAGAATTAGATCTGTTAATATTATTCCTTACTACTCTGGTTTGGAAAATGACTATGAAGAAGATGCAAATGGCATACAATCATACCAACCTAATTAGTCAATATTTTCTATTGATAATTTAAATACCGGTATACTGCCTTGACTTTCATTCATACAGAGAGATGGATATGGATTTTTTTCATTAAAAATTTAAGGTGACAAGTTTCGTTCATGTTTAAGATAGTGAAAATTTACTTCTTGTGAGAATTTAGATGATGGTTTTTTCAGTGTTTATCTTAGAAAATTTTTATTTCTTATTCATTAGTTTTGTGTGTGTATGGGTGTGTGGGTGTGTGCAAGTATGTGTGCAATGCATATTTGAGCCTGCCTGTGCCACAGGGCATGTGTGGTAGTCAGAAGACAACTTTACCGAGTCAATTTTTTCTTTTTACCTTTATATGGGTCCAAGGGGGAAAACTCGAGTCATCGTTCTTACTTGGCAGGTGCTTTTCCTGTTAATTCATATTGCAAATACAGAAATACAGTTTTCAGCCAGTCTCAACCCTGGGGTAATAATTTTTATATAACTCAGTATCTATACATTAAGATCTGTAAGAAATTTTCCTTAGGTTAAAAAGAGTGTGCAGCCTGAGGAGAGGGCTGAGCAAGTAAGACACTTGAGGCGTAGGCGTGAGGACCTGAGTTTAGTTTCCTCCAAACCCACTTAAAACGTTGGGCATGGCTATGGCTGTGTATGCGCTTGTAATCCCAAGCCAGGCAGGATCAAGAGTGACTGTTAGCTAGCAGCCTGATCTCTAGACTCTGTGAGAAGTCTTGTCTTACAGCAATAAGGTAGAAAATTCTAGAGCACACAGGGATGCATATCAGTACACACATACACCACACACAAATACCACACACAAAGGAGGGGGAAAGTTATTCAGTTGTGTTTCCTCTCAGCAGATTTCCAAATGGAGATTCAGATGTGTTGGTCACCTTCAACATTCCTACTGCAGCTACTCGTGTCTCCTAGGTCTGTCTGACATGAGCGTGTTGCATCTGGGAAATGAAATGACAGGCACAGGATAAAGAGAGATGCCACACAGCAGAAGATTCCTGGAGAGCTGACTGTCTGCCTCCCACTATTTACCACTTGCTTGGCCTTGAATAAATCCTCCTTTCCATGGAAAGTTGGTGTTGTACTGTATTTTACTGTGTTGCTTAGCGTTGCTACTAAAATTAAAGGTGAGGACGTCACTAAACATTTTGAGGTGTGTATAAACTGTTTTCTAAGTGCAGATATGTGTCTCTCCTTTAATTCTTTAAGTAAAATGCTAGTATGGGGCTATGGAGAAAGAGCTGAGGTTCAAAGTCCATGGAGCAGGGCTGTCTGCAGGGTCATACACATAGGAGCCAACACCTTCTCTACTTGCTTTTGGACAGTGGTGTTATGGTACGGCTTTTCTTAATCCCTAGCTTTCTAGCTCTGTGCTAAGCATCAAGTTCACGACCTATCAAACTACTATCCTAACTCTAATGCACTCTTTTCCTTGTTCTCCTTTTCATTGGGCAGCTCTGCCCATTTCCTGCAGCCTTCCTGTTGATGCCTGGGCTTATAGGCAGGAGTCTTCAAAGCAGCCTTCCTTTTCATTTTCAAAAGCAGACCATTTGCCTTAGAAAGGCAGGAACCCTGTGCACCTAGATGAGACCTCAGTCTCCAGACCCTTGGTAAGTGCATCTACACTTTCTGTGTATATCCTGTGGCCAAGACTTTCATGTCTTTGCTCACGTTCAATTATTTCATTATAGGTTTCTCAAAGGGAGAAATCCAGGTTTGTAGTGGAGATTTCAGGTGCCTGAGCAAGGATGTAGCCTAGCTGATGTGGGAGCTCCCTTCCATCCAACTCCTACCACCTTGCTTTCTATTATGCATGCACCTTGTACATGACGTGGAAACCATCTTGGTCCCCAGGTGCCCTTCTTGCAGGTGTGCTTCAAATATCTTATTTCTTATTTGCAAAACAGTGATCTCGTAGGTTTCAGACATATGAGCAGTGCAGTAAAATAAGAGACACTATTGGCTTGTCTCAGAAGAACATGTTAAAACATATTGCTGATCATACTCTTGCATATTATGTTAAGATGCTCACACGAGTGGTTGTTGGTTTTCTTGTAACTGTGAGGTGCTAACACTACAGATGTGAGTGCGCATCAAGCTCCCCAAGCAAAACAAATTTCTGGGCCACATGAAGCACTTATTTTTCTCACATTGAGACCTGAACTTTAGTCTCCATTTTCCTAGATTTAATAAAGATGTGTCATCCAGGACCTCTTTCAAAGCACAGACTTGAAGAAACAACAGTTAGAGGAGTCAGTTCCACACAGTTCAAAGACCTCAGCAAACAGCTACCTGGCCCAGATCTTGAATTTCATAGGTCTCGCCCATTTAGAGGTGCGGTTTTCTCCCGTATACACTCAAATCACATCTCCTTTGTGTGGAAAAATAAGATTTCATGCACAATCAAGTTTATCTACCTCCAATCAATAAAAGCATTAAAACAGATATAAAAGAAATACAGTTAACCAATTTAAATATTATTGAAAGTCTTGTAGAACTACAGATACGCTGAATGTGAAGTTTCCTAGTTGAAAGGTGTGTTGAAAGCAGTTCAGGCAACACTAGAATGCTTTCAAACGATGCGCAGCCACTTATGAAAACTATTCAGGTGCCTTCCCTAATCTGAAAGGGAGTGCTTTTTCATAGCATTAGCTTTATAATGAGCGTTTTCAGACAAATTTCAAAGGGTGCATGGTTCACATACTTTAAACTAAATTCACTCATAATTTAGCATCTGACAAAAGCTAAAGCTTAATTGTCTTTAAAGAGGCTATAGAAGGAAAACATTTTCCTTATTCACAAACATAGAACTAAACAGTGGGACTTCCTCCTATTCACACCCCTCCCTAATTTTCCTAAGAACAATGGCTCTGCTGAGAGCAGGGCATGGAGGGACTGAGAGCACAGATGCCAGGGTGCTTGGGAGGATGAAAGTCACCAGCAGTGCCTTTCACTGCCTGGTACCCTGGGTTGGTACACGTTGGCGATATCATTGTCAGCATGGAGGCTGGAAAGGATGAGGGCTCGCCCTCTGTGCTAACATGGGGTACCTGACCATTCATCATCGACTGACATTGCGTACTATGTCATTTCAGCTTATCTTACCACTTGCTACATTACAGGGTGAGGAGGCTGTCGAGATCTCAGTAGCACAGTGACCATCAGGAGACAGACTGGGGAAAGGCAAAGGCTTGCCACGGCAGGCTTTGCTCTGATGATTTCTATGTGTCTTTAGACTAAGTCACATAACCCTCCTGGCTTCAATTGGCTGTCCATGAGACAGTAATAATACACACTCCCTCTAGGACTGAAAATGTACACGAGTTTACACACACTCTGCACCTAGAACAATCCCTATGCTCTATCTAGCACTTAACAAGTTTTATGACTTTTGCTCTTATTGTTACATCTTTCCCAAATGTCATATTCTGAATCCTCTGGGCTAATATAAATTTGATGTATCTATTTACCTCTTTCCTCATGTGCCACTCAATTGGTAGAACTCCTTTGGGAGACAAAAAAAAAAAAAAAAAAAAAAAAAAAAAAAAAAAAAAAAAAAAAAAATCTTCATATACTCTTTAAAGAATAAATTCCAGAGTTTCAGTCAAGTATTTTAGGCACAAGTGCCTTTGTGCTGTAGCTTGTTAGAGTAAAGGAATACTTTTACACCACCATTTTGAGGAAGATGGCAGCTCTCACAGAAAGTGGCATTTGGTAACACAGTATCTAAAGGAGGCCTTGCTGTCAGCCATTTAAGAACACAACAAACAAGACAAAAAAAAAAAAATTTTTTTTTTTGAACCTACCAAAGAATTGGAAGAAAACACCAAAACAAAACAAAAGTCCTGCTCAGGTAAAGCTTTTTAAAATATCAAGTAATTTTCATAATTGTGACACTTGGCATAGTTTGATAGGATCTTCTGTCGATTCCCAGATTTTAAGACAATAATCATTACATTATTTTCTGTAGCCCTAGCACTGCACCGTAACCTCCTAATTAGGATAAAAAATAGATCCAGGAGCAGCCCTGGCAAGTCACAACAAGTCAATATTTTTAATAAGGATTAATTTAAGAAAAAAAAACTCTACAAGGTTGTATTAGAGGCAGTTCTGGCATGTCTATTGATTAACAGTTGGCATTACATCTCATAAAGGGCTCATTATGTAAAGTATCAATCTAAGCACCATGCTCCCCCCTCTTAAATACTATTGATTTGTTTTGATGTGTTTTTTAAAGCACAGTTTGGGAGCTGAGAAGATTAAGACTTGAGCCGTGCGAAAGCATTGTCCATCATGTCGAGGTGCAATGGAGAGAGAAAGAGATCAGAGAAAAGGCCAAGGTCTGTTGTGTCTCCCTTGTCTGGCACAGGAAACAAGCTTCTCTGCCCTCATCTGAAGGGGTTCTTAATGGGTGTCATCAGCTCTGGGCTGAGCCTTGGCTCCAGCTGGCATCCTCCTGAGAGAGGAGGCAGGCTATGCTCTCCTGAAATCATTTTCTGGGTCCCTTCTATGCTTGTTTCTTTCAAATGCATATAAACCATATGTATGTGTGTGTGTACAATATAACACATGTATCTAATATATATATTATATTATTTATATATACATATATATATATATATATATGGTTAGATGCAAATAAACATCAAGGCCCCGTGGAAAGCATCCTCATTGCCATTCTATGCACCACAGAAGCAGGAGCTGCAGGAAGACCTCATAGCAAGGCCACAGGTGCCCGCGCCTCATGAATATGCAGTTCTGACATTTGAAACTCTTCAGCAGATTTCACAGCCCCTTTCTTCATTGACACCAATTCCTTTCCAATCACAAGGGTTTTCAAATAAACACGGTTGGTTTCAAGCTGCCACCAGTACTTCCTGATGTAATCTCAGTCCACATTTCTGGAAGGAAGGCAGACTGATCCACTTAATTGTATTTTAAATAAAATAAAAAAGAAACCCTCATTTAAAAAATAATAATAAAAAAGTGAGCAGCCTGTGTGGTAAATGCTAGGTGGCACTGCTGTACTGCCAAAGCTCCAGAGGATTCCAGAAGGATCACTGAAGCAGGCCACCTCCCTTTCCACACTTGCATAAGGTGCTATTATGAGTGAATACTTGGGAACGTTCAGTCCTTTCTTAGAAATGCATTAAAGAAGTCATGACAAAGCTTTACTGCTGGAAGGTTAGCAGTTTTCAAAATGAATGCAAAATTGGGTCCATCTAAATATGTTCACTCAGTTTATTTAAATGACCAAACTAAATAATAGCAATAATTTACCACAAAAGGCGCTCGAGATAAAACAAAATACATTCTTGACATAAAACAAACTACATTTTCTATTACCTTTTAAATTGTGACCATTCAATTTTAGGAAACACTGCCTCATATTTTTTTCATAGATAAACAAAGCTAGTATTATGTGCTTAGGTGCAAAGACAGAAACATGTCTTTGGTGATCCTATGGCTACACATGGGGAAACTAAAGAGCAGATGCGCAATGAAGAAAATAAGGGCCAGAGTTGCAAGATGGCACACAGCACCAGGACAAGCCTTCCATAGGGGTGGAAAACCTTTGAACATGACTGCTTCCTTTTCCTCCTGGTGAAATATATGCCACATACATGCCATGATGAAAGTAGACATCCATTCAAGGCCTTTGGGTCTGAAATGAGTCCTCTCTCGCAGAGTGAGTGGAGTGGGAGTAAAGCATCCCAGGCTGACTTCATTTTGGAATGGGAACCTTTGTGGATCCAGTTGCATTAGTTTTCCTTAAGGCTTTTTAGCTAGTTACTTAAAATCAACCCTAGCTCTGCTAAGCAAAGGAACACTGGCCCTACCGCCTACCACTTCGTGACAGTTAATAAGGACAAGTGTTTTCGAGAGGTAGTAAAAATCACACTGTAAAATTAGATTATGGTCATGTTACACTGGACTGCAGATATGCTAATGGGCAATGAATTGTATACTTAAACAGATGAATGTTATAATACATATTTCTATATTAGCAAAGCTGTTAGGAAGAGATAGAAGATAAATTACTGTGGTTATGATCCATATCATAAAAACACACTCAGTAATAAAAAGACAGAAAGTATTGATATAAGAGGACAATTAATATACAGAAACTTCTTTGACTGATTGTATAAATTTTCATCATGGTAGCTTATCATTGGGCCCTCCATGATCTTGGGAAGGTCACTTGAGAGACTGGAAAAATCTTACTATCTTCCATTTATTCCTTCTTAATTTTAAGCAATGGACTCTGTCTTTCATGACTGATTTCTTTTCCAAGATTATTCCAGAGCTCAAGAAATATCTGAGTTTTCCCAAATTCTCCCACCAAAACTTCTCCCTTTCAAAAGACACAGACTTGCTAGTCTTGCTACATGGGAACTTATAAATTTTCAGTTGAACATATAAATTATGTTTTCATCTGAAAAATCCACCCTTACTTTTATTCAGTTTATGAGCCAGGAATGCTTTTGATATGTAGACAAGAGAGATGAGATCATGCTATCGAATGGAGGCTGCCAATCCTGGTTGCATGTCAGAGTCACAGAAGGCACAGTAAAAACACACTGAAGCCCACACATCCACCCATAGCCAACAATCCTCAACTACTTTGGGTCCAAAAAATTTTAACTCCTTAAGTTCTTCTCAAGTGAATCCCACGCACGCTGAGGACTGTGAGCTGCTGAGAAAACCAGACCAAAGGGAGATGTGCTCACTCTAGGTGATGAGGGAGGAGCTATCTGAACCATATCTTGAAATGGGTATGGAAATGGAAGAGGTTTTCAGAGAAGACAGTATCTCACTTTCTTCTTTCTTCTTTAAGGTGTATCATTCTTCAGGAGAACCATAAAAATAATCCAGGAAAGAAGCCGAAAAACCAAACACATCCAAGGGGATGCTACGTAACGAATTTTAAGGCCAAGAGGGAATAGAGCTAAGGACCAAGAAGGAAGCAGTCACCTTGGTTATACCTCAGGACACTGTGGACATGTATCCAACCTGGAACCTATTACTGTATGTTAAGGTAAAATAGTGTGCTGATACATCAGCTTGAAGGACTGTCTTATTTTCTAACAGTCATCCCTCCTAAGCTCCGTGTGACTCTTTAGATGATGCTTATGTTCTTCTCCATTCTACAACCCAGGTGCCCCAATGCTGCTAAAATAAAAAAGCCAGCTCTATACGCTTTTCTTCCTCTCTTAGAAAAGTCTAGGTAGTTGTAGAATATTTGTTATATCCAAACAGAATTCCATATCACAAGCACTGTTGTGTGGATAAGGAATAAATCTGGCTGAGGAAAGGGAGCTCATTGTAATTTAAGTGCCTAGACGTACAAAAAGTAAAAGTTTTGTATTACAAAGTTTATTTACTCATAAAGGAGGTTCAGGATTACTAAGATCTCTTTCTGTGTCACTCTAGTCTCTTCTCCTCTCCTTTGTCTTATATATATGTATACACAAACTAATTCTAAATAGATCCCTCAAATAGATAACATAAGACATTCTGTTGTTAACTTTTCAGGAAGTCAATGAGATATTTGGAATAGGAATATTGACACCACAAGAGTAGGCAGATGCTTCAAATAAAGGCTGCCCAAATCCCAGAATAAATTCTTATATATATACTTAGACATTGTTGCTTCAGAGTCACACATTTACCCAAACTTAAGCTACTACAACCACAGGAATTATAATATGGTGTCTCCTGGGACTACCATATATAATTTTCCTCCAGGGTTCATCAAAATTATAGTCCTTAATATCTTTACTCTGATTGTTTTACTAAAGCATAGGGCCTATAATTCTGCTTCTGTCCAAATAATCTTTCAAAAATTTCCTCTGGTGGTCAAATTGGTACAAAATTAACCACAAGCTGTGCAGTAGTGCACAAAATCTAGTTCACAGTCATAATTTTCATACAGACTATAGTTTCTTCTCATATTTCAAAACTTCTACAAACCTACGTAAATTTCTCCATGTGAATATAGACCTGAAACTATGAGTAGAATATTTCTAGTCTATTTCCATCTTTAATTTTCTCAAGGTTGTTTCTAATATTTTGTAAATACCTAAATTGAAAATAAAGGTTACAATGGTATTTACTAGATATGCTTTATAAAACTGTCTTCTCATGTAATTTCCTCTACAATGTTATTTAAGAAGCCTTCATTAATTCATGTGTATACAGTGAAGTAGGGGCCGAATGTGCTCATATGTAAGGATGCCATCAGAAGCCAGAAAGGGCTGTTGGATCTCCTGTAATGAGAATTACATATGCTTGTGAGAACCATCCCCTTGTGGATGCTGAGAACTGCACTCATTTGTAAGAGAAGCAAGTACTTGATACCCTTGGCATCTCTCTGGCTGGTATAAGAAGCCCTGGTGTAAAAAGAATGACAGCATTACCACTCACCACACATGAATGGTTATGTGTCACCAGTGATCCATGTACTGAAATCCGATACCCCAATGTGATAATAATAGAGGTGGAGCCTCTGGGAGGTGATGAGGTCAGGAGGGCAGACCTTCATGAATAGGACTGGTTTCTTTATACAGCTGACCCAGAGAGCTTATTTACATTGTTCATTCGATGAGATGAGGGTAAGATGACAGTCACCTAACATTTAAGAAAACGCCAATTTTGGACATTTCAGCCAGCCAAACTATAAGTGATGAATATCTATTTTTCATAAGCCACCCAATCAATGACATTCTGTGGCAGAGTCCAGCTAGGATACCATGTAGTGGTTATCCTGGTGGCAGATATACAAAACGCATAACTATAGTGAACATTACAATGACACAACCCTAGCCAACATTATTTGAATGTTTAAAAAATGATTTTATGACATAAAAACTAGCTAAAATATTACCAACTAAACTAGCTTTGCTGGCATTCAAGTCTGTAATGTATCTGCCCTGTGGGCTTTGAGATTGCAAATCTCAGCTTCATGAGCAATTTGGAGGGAACAGATGATTGCATATCTATACTATATAACTTCAAATGCATATAAAAACGCAAAGCTACTCTGAAGAATAATCTGTGACTCTTGCTGAAGATGTGTTTTCTTGGGCCCTGTTCCTATGTATACACAGCCTAGCAAGCACTTTGACGAGCAACCCAGATACTTCAGCAAACTATAGTGCGCATGGCATATGTGGCCCAAGGAAATATGAATCGAATTCTTGTAGCCTTTGAACTTCCAAGATCAAAGGCCCCCAAATGAAAGATGTTGGCTTAAAAGAAGAAGAAGAAGAAGAAGAAGAAGAAGAAGAAGAAGAAGAAGAAGAAGAAGAAGAAGAAGAAGAAGAAGGCGTAGTTTATACTGTTACATTTACGTTCATATAAACCAAATATAGTGCCAATATATTTCATCATCGGGGGGAATGGTTCAATAAGCCAAGGCACATCCACAAGCCAGAGGCCACTTACCACTTTGTACCTTATCAGCCTTAAAAAGCTCTACAGGGACAGCATTGTATCTGAAAGATTCATGCCACACCTCATTTTAATCATGGACACAATAAACCCCATCTCTTCAAAGTCATTTAGCTGTGAATTTTCAAGAATACATCAAGTAGATTTTCTATGGGCCCATCTGTGCAGCACATTTATTTTCTGTGACTGTTTTGCTGAGCACAATGAAAACCTTGACTACTAATGAATAGGGGCCCAGAGAAAGGCATGGTGGCTGCGCTGCTGCTGCTGCTGCTGCTGCTGCTGCTGCCACTGCTGCTACCACCGCTGTTGTTGTTGCTGCTGCTGCTGCTTTCTCACCTGGCACTGCAGTCTGAGGTCTGTTGATCCTCTGGAGCTTTCTAAGAGAAGCGTGTTCATTGGTCTGCTTCTCCTTACTTTCATCTACTCCATTTGAAAAACAATCTCCAATATGGTATTCCTGGCTATGAAGGCGAAATCTAAAAGTAATGTTCTCTACTGTATTCAAGACAACAAAACTTCAGTGCCACCGAGACAGAAATGTTTGAAGCTATTAGACTAGGGGGTATCTGGCGGAAGTACATGTATTTAGAAGTTTAGAACTTGGGGCTGTGAAGACACAGCTTTATATAACCTCCGGTCTTATCATCTGTCAAAAGAGGTGGAAGTTAAAATTACCCTTATCTAGCATTGTAGGGAAAAATTAGAGAAAGTGTTGAAAATTCTTAGCAAAAGGCAGGCAAATGATAAACATGTGATCTCTGAATGTCATATAAATGCATATGATGCCCTGAGACATGATTAGCATTCATTTTTATTACCAGGAATAGAACCACTAACTTTAAGGTCAGCGTGATCAGTCAGTGGATATAAGGGCTAATGATAAATTATTTCCTTGCAAGGTACTATGCTTAGAGAAACCTCCACTACCATTGAGGCTATGATCTTTGGGATATAAGATTGATTCAGCCCTGGCCCAAAAAAATGCTTTGCAGGTGCTCTTTTTGCTGGGAATGTGAAGAAAACCTATTTCAGAGCAAAATACGGCTCTTAGTAACACTGCAAATGATAAATGTATTTCTAAGGGAATCCATATCACATTATGGGCTACTGCATCTGTTATGCCCAAATGCAATATAAATGATGATTTTTGAGTCCACGTGGATATTTCAATGATAGATGATGATCAAATCAACTCTTACAAAATGTTTCTGATTTTTTTATGGAATCTTCTCAGAGCCTGTTCAATGAAGAATTTACAGACTATCAAATATGTTCCGGCCCATGGATGCAAATGTTATGTCTTAAATGTTTATAAGATTTTCTTGTTTGATGTTACACACAATATCCCCCCTCTGCATCTCCCTCCCTGCCTCAGCACCCCTCTATTTCTGTCTCTGTCTCTCCCTGACTCTCTTTTGATATATATATGCTTGTGTATGTGTGTGCGTGTGAGTGTGTGTGTGTGTATGTGTGTGTGTGTGTGTGTGTGTGTGTGTGTGAAGTGTAGAAGGACCTGGAAAAGCAGTTTGTAAATGCAAGGTTTTAAATTTACTGTTCTGAAATAATAAAAAGACCAGGTGACCAAAATCTGTTCAGACAAGGAAGTCCTCTAGTGTTCATGAGTTCCTTGTTTTTCACCCTCTCCAGCCCCTCTCATTGGTAGAGTCTCCATAGACTTGTGCACCCATTTCTTCCTGCCGTCTATACTGTTTTATCACTGTCTTCTTATCTGGGATTATTAATAGTGAAGGTGGTAATACAGTTTTGTTTATGTCTTTGTCTCTCGTGTTCTTAGCGCAGAACCTGCTTCATGATAAGCATTCAAGCGCTGGCTGCAGAACTAAGTGTGAGCTATTATTCTGCTCAAACTTCATAGAACATTATACACAGAGGCAGGCGTTTAAAAAGGCAATAAAAATGCAAACCGTTTTGGCAGCTCAAGAATGAGTATTAATTTGGGAAAAGAGAAATTTCTTCATAGGTAGGACAAGTTTTCTCATATTTAGAGCTGAGTTATTCAATATGATTGCTTTTTTTTTTCATGCACCCACTCATTCATTTCACCAAATAGGAAAACAAAAAAAGCATAACATAGTGGTTAAAAAGAAAGTCTGGTATCGATTCCATTTCTTCCAGTCATGTGTTAACCAGAATCATCTGTGTCATCCAGGATAAGTTCCGTATCTAAGCTTTCGTTTACCAATATGGGGAAAAAGAAATAACTAATACAAGTATCTTCTTTATGGTGATGTCATCATGTAGATTAATTACGATAGCACAGGCTGCATACTCAGGAAAGTTAGCTTTCAATTTGTTTTGTCTATTTTAAGTTGAGATTTCTAATCTAAAAATGCAAAATTTGGACCTGGGAGATGGCTCAGCCATTAAGAGCATTAGCTGCTCTTCCAGAGGACCCATATTTAGTTTCTAGCACCCACATGGCAGCTTACAACTGTCTGTTAACTCTAGTTCAAGGCTATCCAAGGTCATCGTCTGATATTCACAGGCACCACAAAGCATGTGTGCATATACATGTATATACACACATATAAATCCTGTTAAAACACTTTTATACATAAAAATAAATACATTTATTTAAAATATGAAATTGAAAATTATGCAAACCTAAAAACATTTTAACATTGACATGATAGAACAAGTGTAAAACTTCATAGCTGATCTCATGCGACAGCTCAGGAATCAACCCAAAACCTATTAGAAATATTCTATAAAATTACCTCTAGGGTATGTGTGCAAAGTATAGGTAAAATGGATGAATCTCATGTTTACACATGAACTTTATCTCCAAGGCTTCAAGGAATTTCATTATGTATGTGTGTGTATGTGTGTGTGTGTAACTATATATATATATATATATATATATATATATATATATATATATAACTATTAAAAATAGCCAGAATAAGTGGAGAGTGGGGTATGACTTTCACACGTACTCTGGTGCTTCATATTTGACCATGTCCCCTGGAGGGGGAGACCTGGTGGCACTCAGAGGAAGGATAGCAGGCTACCAAGAAGAGACTTGATATCCTATGAGCATATACAGGGGGAGGAAGTCCCCCTCAGTCACAGTCATAGGGGAGGGGAGTAAGGAGAAAATGGGAAGGAGGGATGAATGGGAGGATACAAGGGAGGGGATAACCATTGAGATGTAATATGAATAAATTAATAAAATAAAATAAAGATATCTGAAAAAAACTGCTACTCAAGCATTTCATAAAATAAACCTGTGTTTACAGACTGTATATTCATTCCACAGAGAGCAAGTGGATGAGATAGTTTCTTTAGAATTCCTAGAACTTCACAACCTTCCAGATACACAAGACACAAAGGAAAAGGTTAACAGTTTCTGACTAAAAGCCGTAGTCATTCAGTGGCCACTGAGAGCTGGATGAGGTAAGACAAGTTTATCTCTGTGGAGCTTTATTACTTTCTGGCATTACTCAGCCTGACCTCTCTTTTTATTGTTGTTTCTTCTAGCAGGCAGGATATCCCTTGGACCCTCAGGATGTGAGATGTCAAGTTCTGATACTCCAACATTATTGAGTAAATCTTATGAGAGGGAAAAGGCCATTTTCCAATGAACAGGAATTGCATAAATATCATTAGCTACACGAATTAGACAGCCAGTGTAAGGTGTGGAAAAACAACATCAGAAAATAAGTAAGATTTTGAGTGTCTCTGGAGTATGTCCAAAATACCAAGACGGAGTGGTTACCTGTCATTGGAGAGCAAGAAGAAATAGACACAGTCAAGAAGAAAGCTAAACTGAAAGAGTACATCTTTCTTTCTTTTTTTTTTAAATTTTTTTATTATTATTAATTTATTCTTGTTACATCTCAATGTTTATCCCATCCCTTGTATCCTCCCATTCCCCCCCCCATTTTCCCCTTATTCCCCTTCCCTATGACTGTTCCTGAGGGGGATTACCTCTCCCTGTATATTCTCATACTGCCCACATAGACTCTCCTACACGCCAGAGGCTGCATACTGCCCACATAGACTCTCCTACACGCCAGAGGCTGCATACTGCCCACATCGACCCTCCTACACGCCAGAGGCTGCATACTGCCCAGATCGACCCTCCTACACGCCAGAGGCTGCATACTGCCCACATCGACCCTCCTACACGCCAGAGGCTGCATACTGCCCACATCGACCCTCCTACACGCCAGAGGCTGCATACTGCCCACATCGACCCTCCTACACGCCAGAGGCTGCATACTGCCCACATCGACCCTCCTACACGCCACAGGCTGCATACTGCCCACATCGACCCTCCTACACGCCAGAGGCTGCATACTGCCCACATCGACCCTCCTACATGCCACAGGCTGCATACTGCCCACATCGACCCTCCTACACGCCAGAGGCTGCATACTGCCCACATCGACCCTCCTACACGCCAGAGGCTGCATACTGCCCACATCGACCCTCCTACACGCCAGAGGCTGCATACTGCCCACATCGACCCTCCTACACGCCAGAGGCTGCATACTGCCCACATCGACCCTCCTACACGCCAGAGGCTGCATACTGCCCACATCGACCCTCCTACACGCCAGAGGCTGCATACTGCCCACATCGACCCTCCTACACGCCAGAGGCTGCATACTGCCCACATCGACCCTCCTACACGCCAGAGGCTGCATACTGCCCACATCGACCCTCCTACACGCCAGAGGCTGCATACTGCCCACATCGACCCTCCTACACGCCAGAGGCTGCATACTGCCCACATCGACCCTCCTACACGCCAGAGGCTGCATACTGCCCACATTGACCCTCCTACACGCCAGAGGCTGCATACTGCCCACATTGACCCTCCTACATGCCAGAGGCTGCATACTGCCCACATTGACCCTCCTACACGCCAGAGGCTGCATACTGCCCACATTGACTCTCCTATATGCCAGAGGCTGCATACTGCTTTTCCTTCTCTCCAGAAGTGGAGATTAAAAATGATACCAAAATTCCTGGGTCTCATAGAATGAGAGGGCAAAACAGAATGGCTGCTGAACTAGGAGTCAAGACCTATGCTCTGTTACATGCTGCCGTGATATGGTATGCTTTTGGATACCAGGGGGAGAGATGGAGCAGATGCTGTTGCCACATGCAAATGAATTCAGATACAGCAAGATACTAAAGTGTCTAGTAACGCACCTTTATCTACGTAATGTTACGTCCATTTAAATAAGAAAGCCTACCAATACCAATACAATGAAATAGACAGATTTTTCACTCCAATTCTTAAAGTGATATGGGCACTCTCTATGCCTACAGAAAGCATTGCATTGATTATGACCATGTGGCTCTAGTGTTCTTCAGTGCATGTCTGAATTATTTATTTCATAGCACTTCTCACTTTTAACTTAGTTGTTCAAATTTATGAGACCAGTTCAATTGCTCTCTCCCCATGATGTGTTGCCTCAGAGAGTGTACTTTACTTCATAGTTCTAAAGGCTGAGCCATCAACATTTAGCTTAGAATGGTTAAGGATAGACATTAAGCAAGATCAGTTCACTTTAGACAATCATAACTTTGCATGAAATAAATGTCCACTTGTCATGAATATTGGAAACAAAAGGAAATGTCAAAATATGAACCAAAAATGTATGGACCAAACAATCATTTTTTTTTTGTTTTTTTGGTCTGTGACTCACCCTGACTTATTATCCCTACTGCACACCCTTTTTAGGATAATCCCCATCTCCTGAGAAAGCTGATTACATATAGCATTACTTCCTTCTTAAAGGCAATAAAAGGAAAATAGGAGTTGTTCAGTGGCTATTTATGTAATCCTCAACACATTAGAAGGTGCCTTCATGAACAATGTCTCATTTCATTGCAAAGAAAATAGAGCCCAAGGGAGGTTGGGGAATTTGGTTTTCTCATTGACTGGATACCTATGCAGAATGCAGAGGCTCTGGATTCAATACCCAGTCCCACAAAAATAAAATGTGGAACTGAATAGGAGTTGGTTTTAGAAAAGTGCCTGGCACAGTGAACACTAACTGTAGCCTCTAGGGCCCACCAAGCTCTGCGTCCTCCTAGTCCGGCTGCAAAGCAGGACTCTGGAGTTTGCTCACCTCACAGAAGTATTTGAACACATTTCCATTCAAGTTCCTTGAAGATTGATTGCTTTGTCATGAGCCTTTAAAATAGTCTTATGCAACAAATAAAAATCCAGATTTCTAACTCACTTTACCTTCAGAAAGTCTGGAACCCCTAGGTTTATATTCTTCAAAATGGCAACAGGCAGAAGCATGGTAAGACCACACCCATCTGCTAAAACCGACCCATGGCAGTCAGGCTTAGGGCCAGCACCTATAAACTTCTGAGTTTAGACCTCATACGCTGTGTAACAAACTAAGATCCACAGTCCACAGAGAAGTTTCATCAATGCCCATCTTGGGCAATCTGAATACATGCAGGAATTTAACAATGCAAATCTTCAAATGGAATAAATTGGAAATCATTCAATCTCATGGTCAATAACCTGATATTACTGGGTTTCATTGAAAAGTAACAAACATTTTTTTCACATTAAAATGTAATTATTCAAAAAACTAAACCAAATTACTTTTCTGTTTCCCAGAAAATCTTTCTTTTGTAAAGCCTTATAATGGTAGTTCTCTTTCTTTTGTGGTTATCTCTTCCTCTGAAGCACAGCTTCAGCCATTTCTTTACTTTTTGTTTATTTTCATTTTATTGTGGTAATTTCCTCAGGTCATAGTAAGGGTAGCTTTAGTAATTGTTGGTCAAGTACTTCAGAGTTGGTGGGTTTAATGATGTTGATAGGAAAACACAGGAGAAACATATTCATTGAGGAATAAATATATATGGCATTATAATATTTCTTATAAGAGTCCAATAGAGAAAAACCAACATGTTTTTTATCAAGGTGAAAAGACTTGAAAGCATTGAATTTTGCTAATATTTCATTTGATAGAAGAGAAGGCTACAACGTAAGAATTGTTTATTTATAAGGTACAAAACACTGTTCAAGGGATAAAGGGTAGAATCTAAATCCTAAGAAGAGCTTCATCCCATTATACGGATCTGGCTAAATCTTTTGTTAGATGAGGGGCATGGTTGGTTTCAAGGACTGATTAAAACATCACCTCCTTTGCATTGGATCTGGAATTACAGCAGATCTTGCGAGTCTCCACTCTAGTTACTTGGGGTCCCTCACTTTATGAAGGCTTTCCTAGTGAAGACGGCAGGTAAATCAAATGTAACACCAAGGCCTCAAAAGGAAAGCACGGATGAGAAACATGAAAGACCAAGAAATTGGAAATATTTATGAAGTTTTGGTTATGATGACAAAGTCAGTTAAGCTTAGGAAGGCTGGAGTGTATGTGTTGTGGGTGGTGGGGGTGTGGGCAGTCAGTATTTCTCCTTTGCTATATTATTTCCTGATATACTGCATGGCATGGGCCTTTGCAGATATATTAGAGATCTGAATAATTTGATCTTAACAGAGGGAGATTTTCCTACACTGCCCTGGGTGTGATCACATGGATATCTTATATTGGATAAGAGCAATATGCAGATTCTTTTTTTTTTTTTTTTTTAGAGTTAGACACTTTGATTTATTTTTTTATTTAAATTTGTTTTGTTTCCTTATCTTGTCTCATTGCTCCAGCACTATAATGATTTTAAGAGTAATTTTAATTTTCTTTTTAAAAATATGTTTTATTAATTTATTCATGTTACATCTCAATTGTGTTATCCCATCCCTTGTATCCTCCCATTCCTCCCTCCCTCCCATTTTCCCTTTACACCTCTCCCCTATGACTGTGACTGAGGGGGACCTCATAGGGTATGATTCTAAAAGGAGTAAAGAGTAAAACAAGCAGTGGAAAGTGAAGGGCTCATAAGAATGGAAGGATTAAATGCATCAGTTTGCTTAAACAATGGGGACTTCAGTACTATAGCCTTGAGAATCAACAAAAACTTGATGATCCAGAGATGTGGTAAGCCCTGGCTTAGACTTCTCGTCCGAGTTCCAGGAAGGAATATGAATTCACTGATACTTCAGTTTTGACAGAAATGTTTAAAGAATCATATTTGGCTGCATTCACTCAATAGACCATTAGTCACCTTTACGGGTGATTCCACTCAGGATGTCTATACATTTCTAACTCCTCACATGGGTTCTGCTAGCCTGCTCTGGAATTCTGTTCTGTGCTCTATCTGAAGGCATTCTGCTGTTAGCTCACCCCTGGTCCATCTTTCCTCTATACGACTTTTCGATATAAGTCTGCCCACCAATTATGTCAAACTCCAAAGACACTGACACATTGTGCTCAGCTATTGCACTTGTGCAGCCAACTACAATACCCACAAAGCATGTGGCATAAGAGGTTGGTCAGGGGAGTATGCAAGTTATTTCTTTCCCCCCTTCCTAATAGCCTGGTACTAGGGTTTTCATAACTTGGCTGGCTTTATTCATAAACGTGAAGGATCAAGGTCTGTCTTTAGTATGGAGATCAGAGTTGGAAAAAAAAGAAGAGGAAGAAACGCACTTGGTAGGAGGATTCCTTGCATGCTAGGCTCTGTATCAGGTGATATTTATTATCATTTCATCATCAAGGCAGTATAGAAGGAAAATACGTTAATCCCCCCAGTTCAGAGATGAGAAGGTTGAGGTTATTGAATGTGAGCACTAGGTAAAAAGGCAACTAGTACACAGCGGTACAGTCAGCATAATCTTTCATATCATCCCGTTTCTGATGAGGGATCTCCAGTGGATCATCTGAAACAGTTGCTCGAGCTCTGTCCCTAAGAACAGTCACCTGAACAGATGTAAACGCAGAACAAAAACATTCACTGCAAAGGGTTTGCGCTGAGTGAAAAGTCTTCAGGGCTCTGAACAGAGGAAGATCCTGTTCTCTCTGAGCAGTTGCTCTATTTATTCTCTCTGGTCCAGGGCTCTCCGACAAGTACCCATGTTTCCAGTGGTGGTGCTGTATTCAATCTGGCACTGAAGTTATGGTATTGAATGATGGAAATGTGACATCCCTGAGTCTTGCAATCAAGATGGGCAGCTTAACCAGGACTCCACTGAGGGTGCTTATGTGTTCCTACCTACTGACGAGGTGGCAAGAGTGTGCTCAGGAATTCTTGCCACGGGCTTATCTGGAACATCTAACCTGTTGCCCCATCTTTGGACCCTTTTGTCATGCTGTGATGCCTCCATAGCATTTTTCTTTTCACTGAATTATCTTTTTATTTTTTTTCCTTCTAAAAACTTTTGGGCTACTGTTTCAATTAATATATTTTGAAAGTTATTCTGATGTCTAATTGATGTCACTTATCTTATTTTCTGTCATGTAATATGTTCCATTGCTCTCTTCATTACTCCTAGTTTGGGGCCATTATTCCACATTTAACAGGCATTGTCAATAGTGATATTTTTCTCTTTAAGACCTCATATAGTCTCAGGAATAATCCTTCTAGACCTGACAAAATAGAGTAAAGAAAATGGGATATGGTTTTTATACTATTCATTTTTTTCTCACCATAAATATTAACATTTTCTGAGTTGTTTAGAGGTTAAGATGTTTTTAGGTCTAGACAGATGTTTTAAGTTGATAATGACAAGATGTGATGGAGATTGATTTACATTCAGAATTTTAGATGCACCACGATAGGAAAGATGTTTTCTTCAAGGCTGTCAAGTATAAATAGTCAAAACACTAAGAATGTAACATTATAATTGCTGATTGTATCATGGTTATTTTTGCTATATGTAGTTTATATATGTGTAATAATATAAATGTATATGTAAAAAATAAAAAATGTTTAATTAATAAAAAAGAAGAGAAAATGTAATGTTTCCATTTCTTAGGTTTTGTATTATCACATTTTACAGTGGGTCCTATCTTACTCCTTCTCTTTTTTAGAGGTATTAATTAAATATTTTATCTGCATGAATGTTTTGTTTGTATGTACCCTTATGCACCATATATGTGCCTAGAAGAAGAGGATATTGCATTTCCTGGAACAAGAGTGATGGATGGATATGGGTGCTGGGAACTGAACCCTTGGCCTCTGCTAGAGCAACATGTTTTAAGCTACTGGGCAACTCTTTTACCCTACTCTCTCTATATATTTTGTGTATATTGCCCCCTTCTTCCACCCTCCCCCCTCTCATTTCTCATTTTTCTTGATTTTTCTCTTGTTATGTCTGTCTTTTTACCTATTCCAGTATATAAACTTAAGTGTTGGGTTTTTTTTTTTCAGGTCACCAGAAACAACTTCTACAAGTTAGAAATGTGTATAAAATGTTAGAAATATTAATAAAAACTTTAAAAATATTCATAATCATGAAGACCAAGAAAAAAATCCAGAAATATCTTTCTTCATTATTATTATTATGATCACATGACATATTCTAACCCAGTGAAGGCTCAGTCAAAATTAATGAACTCAGCTGGGGTCTCTATACTTCACTCTCTTAACATGCAAATGACTTTGCCTCCTTTTAACCCTGGTTGATATGAAAGAAAACTATGAATTTCTACAATAGTTCAAGGAAGAAAACATTTTCTCATCTAAGGAGAAAAAAGGGAATGCTTCATGCAAATGTTTATCCCTAACAGCACAGGGCAAGGTTCTTTGTGTTCTATGGAAGGAAGGAAGAAAGGAGAGTATTGCGGAGACTGATGGAAGTGTGAGGCAGAAAGGTGCATTTGGATATGTAGGACCTACATTTGACTGTTAGTCACCTTTATGGGTGATTCCACTCAGGATGTTTATACGTTTCTAACTCCTCATGTGGTTCTGCTAGCCTGCTCTGGAATTCTGTTCAGTGCTCTATCTGAAGGCATTCTGCTGTTAGCTCACCCCTGGTCCGTCTTTCCTCTATGTGATTTTTCGATATAAGCAGTTCACACCAAGCAGTTCCAACTGCCTTGGAATAAACGGTGAATCAGGTCAGTGCTCTGGTTGGTTTTGACTATGAGGACCATCAATGGTAACATACAGATTTTAGGAAAATGGGAGCCCTTGATGTTTCAAGGAAGGGCAAGACAAAAATCTAGATTGTATTTTGGAAAAGTGGCCAGCAATCACTGGGAAACAATGTTGTCTGGTAGAAGGAATATGCTAAAGTGTATCTGGGCAGATTTGAGGTTTAATATCTCCCTCTATGTAGTGTGTGTGTGTGTGTGTGTGTGTGTGTGTGTGTGTGTGTGTGTGTGTGTGATTTGATGAAATATCTATCATCACTATATGCCAGGCTCTTCTCCTATGAAATATAAAAAGTAGTACTTATTGCTCAGGATTTGTTTTAGCTCAGATCCTGGAAAAAGCATTCATGTATAAGTGTCCCATGAAGATGATCCTATGGGAGACCAGTAGAGATACTGTGGGAGAAAGAAAGAAAGAGTAGACTAAGTCAGAAGATGATCTGAGAGAGCATCCTTCCAGGCTGGCTTCACCAGTATCCTCACAGGCAACTCTGGAGGATAGCTTGCTTCATACACATGTACTCATCTGTGACAGGCAAGCTGAAGTCTTTCTACTTTTAGAAGTTCTGCTTATATAACCAGGAAAAAAAGTGGAGTCACCAGCAAGACTGTTTCTACTAAGAGGTAGAGTTTAGAATAGGCACAGGAGTTTAAATAATACTGATTACTCCCCTCGCCCCCCAAAAAAGGTCAAATGAGAAGACATATTGGTTTGCCCTATACGGAACCTACACACAAATGCAAGGCCAATTCTAGGATGAGAAATACTACCAATGAATGCCATTTAAGACCCTTCACTTCCCCTGAAAACTAGGATGAGTCATGGAGAAACAAGGAAGTGGTGATGTAGACTATGCATTTTTCAACAAGAGTAGTGAACTATTACAAAAGAAAATGTAAGGAAGGACAGATGTGAGGTCCAGTGTAGTAAAGAGGCCCAGCCATGGGACAGGCGGTGCTGGGGGAGCAGGAGGAGGACAAAAAAGAATACTTGAGAACACTGAAGGTGCTACCAACGTCAGAGCAGGAGCTTGCTCTGTGAGATTTCTTCCCGGGAAATTTAGAACATCCACAACCTTAACATTCTAATCATCTTCAGTGTGTGTATGTCTGGTGTGTGTGTGTGTGTGTGTGTGTGTGTGTGTGTGTGTGTGTGTGTGTGTGCACGCACATATGCGTGTGTGAGTGCATGCATGTGTGTGTGCAATAAAGAACTGGGTCTGGACAACGCCATAGTCTCCTCTTTGCACTCCCAACAACTACTTGATGTGAAGTTTGCTAGGTTGAGCTTAGGGTATAATAGAGACCATTCCATTCCATTCCGTGGTGAGAAAACATTAAACTACTCAGACAACACGGTCTCTGGGCAGGAAGAAAGAGCCCAGATTGGATTAGGCATACAAACTATGGAGACCGAAGAGGACACAGCATCTGAGCTCAATTATACCAGCCAGCCAATCAGTTCTCTAAAGGACTGTGTATTATTCATAGTAAAAGTTAAAACAAAAAGGAAAATGGAGACTAATCATAAAAAAGCTTAATCATGAAAACAGAGCACACACATCTCTAAACAAAGAGCCCTTGGAGCCAATCACAAGCTCTAAATGAGAGATATATAGTACAGTCATAAGCAGGCTGCAGCATCAGGAAAAAAAAAATCCTGAGTTAATCAGAAGGCATTCTTCCCATACAGTAAGCTGGTACCCATTACAATCCACTGTGCTAATGACCATTACTCAAAATGACAACATCGTAACTAAAATCACCATTTGTTCAAGTTAATTTCTTAAAGATCTGTGATTTTCCTCCATTACATTTAATATTTATGAATCCTAACTCACTGGAACTTCTCTATTTTCAGGCTATTACCATTCATTTTAGGGATGGAAAATGAAGGTCGTTAGAGCTGGACTCTTTCTTTGCTTTTTCATTTACCTAGCATCCTATCTTTAAAAGGCAATAGAATCCTAATCAAATGCTTGGCATACAATAACAGTTTTACCTTGACTTGAATATTATGTTACTGGGAACAAAATTCAGGTCCCATTAGCTTTGTGTACTACATATAAACATTCCCCACTTGCAGCGACAAATATTTCCTAACAAATCTGGCAAGAAAGAGAATCCATTTTGCAGGAAAATCCTGATTTCACTCTGACTACTGTTGTAAGTGAAGAAAAAAAAATACTCAAAGGAAATTGAAAACCACTGGCAAGGAAGAGATGAAGTTGGCAGGCAGGTTAATGGCATGCTAGGTACAATGTTCTGTGCTTTTTCCTCATTCCTTCCTCTTTCCCTAGGATGCCTGGTTTGTTTCAGGTTTCCTTTGGGAAATGAATTCATGGTCTTGGAAGCCAGCGTTGCTCTACTTTTACAGGGTACTTAGGTTGCATAAATGAAATGGATCTGGATTTCCATTGGTTTAGCAATCAAACAAGACAAAAAAAAAAAAATACGCAAACCGTTAGATTCTGAGAAAGAAATGCATACCCAACAATAAAGTATTTAAAATAAAACCTGTAAAATGACATTACTAGTGCCATGCCTATTCTTAGATCACCCTGTGCACTCATTCAAATGCCATGCCTAGCACTGATCGGGGTAATGGTTTAACCCATATTTAGTGACACATTTAAGAAAAGTGGTGGCTTATAACTGCTCCTAAGAAAATTCATATCATGAAAGCTGTGTTCCTAAGCTTTGTATCATCTTCCATACTATCCCTGCTTTTCAAAAATTTATAGGATATTTTCTTTTCAGGAAAAAATCTGTAAAATATCTATCATTGCTTTTGAAATACCTCTGCATATACATAGAATGGAGGAGGATAGAAGAAGGGGAGACAAACAGAGGGGACTAGAAATGATGGTTGAAAGAAAATGGAAGGGGGAAGAGGACGGAGGAAGGCACATGTGGAGAAATGTCAAAAATTAATAAGTGAAATGATGACCCAAATAAGGACTAAGTGAAAAGTAAAAGGCTTTCCCCAGACTGAACTAATAAAGGATGTTCTTGCATGCTGGGAAAAAAAAAAAAGAATTGAAAAAGATCCCTCACTGGGAACAAATTCCCAGCATTACTGTAAAAAATAAATATGAAAGACAAAAACAGATGAATGTAATGCCAGTTTTAGTTACAAATTAAATGGTTTGCCTCTGCAGAATTCACATAAAAGATAAATCCATGGAGTGCGTTTTTGTTTCACTCCTGTGGATGAGGGAACATCATGGTGTTTGCCTTCCATTGGCCCATCATCCACAGTAGGTCCTGGGCGGTTGGGAAAAAGGAGCTGGTATAAACCACCCTTATAAAGAAGCCCCATAAAATGGCCCTCACTAGTCTAGGAGGTCATACTGTTCCTCCTATCCAGCGTAGGTAGCAAAGAACACAATGTAAACCTCAATTCACATATACTATATGCACCACAGCCAGAGTAAGGAACGGGCTATTACTTAGATAGGTCTGAGGAGGGAAAAAACAAACAAACAAACAAACAAACAAACAATGAAACAGTCCCATTTACAGGAGCTCAGGTCATGCCTTAACAATTTATTGCAGAACCAATTGGGAAATACATCAACGGGAAGCAGGAACTCTCTACTTCCTTCCAGAAGGCTGGCCTGAACTCATGACTGCAGCGAACTTAAGCTGACTGTCCCTGAGCTGATTGTCCCTGTATAGTAGCCCTCTTGGTTTGTCTGCTGAGTGCCCTAGGACATTAGTAATGTACAAAATCTGTCAAGTAATGTGAAGGATTTCACATCCAAGAATATGTTTGGCTTCTTGGATATTGGTTTAAGGTAAACCAGCGGATTCTGATTTGAACACAGTCTTTTTTACGTAATCAAAACAGTGCACATACATGCGCACTCATACTCTATGGTTTTTTTGTTTTTGTTTTTGTTTTTTGTTTTTGGACTCACATTGCAAACATCCACTCCTTTGTCTTTGATAAATGACTCTGTGTGCAACCCTGGATGTGTTCATCTCCTTCGTTGGTCTTCTGGAAACTTAAGGCTGGTTCTCAGCCCCTGACCTGGATGGAGTTCAATGGGGCAAAGCTTGTTTCCTTGATGGAATGATATGCAAAGTGAGAGAAAAGGCAGCGCTTGAAGATTCACCCAGAAGAGGAAAAGATGAGGCACAGAGAGCCAGCAGCAACTGCACTGGAAACCTAAAGAGATTCACGGTCGTGGAGGCATATGCTGCGGGTTAGGAGAGAACGAGAAACATGGAATGAAAGGCCTTGAAAGGTGCCTGACCTCAGAAGATCAGTAAATCACAGGGGCAGGAACAGTGGGTTTGATTCTTCCTCCCAGAGAGATGAGGGCGCCATCTGCAAGGAGTTCTAAATCAAAGCACCAGACAGCAGACTGACTAGAGCAGAAACATATTACTCCTTACGCAACTCGAAGTATTCACATATCTTTATGCTCACAGTCCTTTAAACACATAGCAACTCCATAAATTCTTATTTATGTGATGCCATCAGCAATCCTTGTGCCAGGTTAGTGGTTTTTTTTTTTTTTTTTTTTTTTTTTTTTTTTTTTTTTTTTTTTTTTTTGTCTATAGGCTTTACAGGGCATGTGACTTGGTCTCCTTGTCATATCATCTAGTCACTACTCTTCTAGTGCTAGTGCTAAGATGAGCACTGAAGGGTTCTGACAGTTTTGCTATACATCTTTTTATTCACAAAGACTTCTAATCTTGAAACTGGTTCTTTGTTTTAAATCAGGCATCTATTGATTAACCCTGAGATGGAGCCCGGCTCACCAGGGGCTGGGGTGGGGCATACACTATGGAATTAGGACAGTTAAACACTGAAATCGATCCTCTCTTTTTTTGTGCTGCTGTTGCTGTAGCAAGCAGTTTCTCTAAGCTATTAATTTTATTATTAGCACACCTGGAGGCATTGCTTCCCTCGGGGAAAAGCAATTCAACTGTGTGTGCTACAAGACCAGTGGCGGATGATCAATGCCACACAGCTGGGACATGATGGGGTCTGATCCCTGCCTATTTGAAATTTGGGAATGAGCTTTCTTGCAAAGTGAGGAACGCAAATGAAATGGGTGAGAGCCAACCCCTGAATATCTCAAGCAAAATTTGGTGACACAGATTTTGCTCTTAGGTGTCTGTTTCTAAAGGAAGCACTACATCACCACGTGGGAGCCTATCAGTTATTCCCCAGCATACTTCTCATGTAAGACAGGAAGAGAGGACAAAGGGCCACACTTAGACTAGAGGGTGTGGACTGGCACTTCAAGTTTACCTTCCTTTCTGCTGTATTGCCTTGTCCTGTATAATTTATTCCTGTGAATTCTATCCACATGCATGTTGCCTTTTAAAACACAAATGAACAGTTTTAGTAGGCAGGATACTTCAGAGACATCTGGGTGCCTGGTTTCCTATTTGCAAATTAGATGCACCAAAGATGCTTGCTTATTGTGTAAATGACAGAAATTGATGACTGGCTCTTCTCTGTACAGAGACATAGGCTCTGCATTGTCCAAGTCCCAACTATTCTTTCATTACCTGCTAAATCTTCCTGCCTAGCTCCTGTACAGTGAGGGCTCTGGACCCCAGACAGTGAGTGCTACAGTCAATGGCGGAGGTAAAAATTGGTTTCAATCATCCTTGAATGTTCCTTCACAAATCATTGTGCTTTTAGGCTCTTTCCAATCTCTTGTGTATTCCCCACTCCACTGCTGTCTGATAATCTCCTCCCTCTGTATATGTATGTACCTACCCATACAAATAGAGACACAAAAAGTTGCATGGACACTTACCTATGTTTAGAAATTAAAGAAGAGATCAGTACATTATGTTTAGTGGACATTTATAAAAGAAATATGGGAATAAGCTCTAAAAACTCTAGATCTAGACACTAGGGTTGTTACTGCAAAGATGTCAGAATGATGGTGTGGAGACCCTTGTGTTCATGTTAAATCGTATCTGTTAATGTCCCATGTATAGTGCTGAAGTAGGTTCCACTGATGGCTGAAACACAGCTGACTTACTTTCTGGCCTATGATGTAAATTTCTGTACTGGCCAGGTGAAGATGGCTCTGGGCCCTTAAAACTAAATTCCTTACCTCTCAAATCCTGACCTATATTATTTTAATGAATGTTGGTGGATTGAACAATGCCTGCGAGGCCCTGTTCTAGGAATAAGTAGCAAAGATTAGAATGACTCTTACCATCAGAGATCTCTGGGATATTCATAGGATTTCAGTAACCCAAACTGGAAGTGGCACCGTCTTTAGATTGAGACTGATGTGGGTTTAGGACTCTATTTGGCCACTTTCTAGCTGTGTGTTTCTGCCACGTCCCTTTATCTTTCTTAGCTGGCATACTTTGGCTCTTCTCAAGACCAGTAGTAAAAATGGACCTAAAAATATCCATCTCTTCTACAGCAGTTTAAAACCAACAACAGCCTCATCCCTCAGTTAACTCTGGGTGAGCTAATCTTGGCACTGGCATTGGCAATCCCACAGTGAAATGCCTCTCCAGCATGCAGCATCACATTCTATACACATAGGAGTTGACTGGGTTACAAGTTTGTATGTATTAATGAAAACCTTACAGCCAAGATTTATACTTTTATATCTATAAATCATATGGTAGAGAATAGGAAACAAACAAAAAGTGAGTGTCAGAGACAAGCAGTAGATATAAGCCCAGATGTAGCAGATGCTGAAGATTATTGAATTTCAGTCATAATTACATAAGGCTTCATTATGCTATTTTATTTGGAATGCATTTAAACTTCTTATGGTATATATTTTCACATGATAAAAATTGGCATCTAAATACAGTTACACATATCAAGATACGGAAAATCTTTTTAAAAGTTAAATTAATTCTTTATTCAATTTAACCTTTTTGTCTCCATGAAACTTTCTTATTTTTAGCATCAAAATCCTAGGTTGTTTATTAAATGACAGTGTTAAGAAGAGATAGTTTGTCAATAGACCCAAGACTAGTTTTTAGCCAATTTTTTCACAACATATACAATAATGTTCAAAATAAATTTTACCTAATGAAGTTGGTAGCTTTACAAAATTTTTAAATATATTTTATTAAATTATTCATATTACATCTCAATTGTTATCCCATGGAATGATCTTCCTTGATCATGGATTGGAAAAATTAACATAGTAAAAATGGCCATCTTACCAAAAGCAATATACAGATTCAATGCAATCCCTATCGAAATACCTACACAATTTTTAAAAGACATTGGAAGTTCAATTCTCAATTTCATATGGAAAAACAAAAAACCCAGAATAGCTAAAATAATCTTGTACAATAAAAGATCCTCCAGAGGAATCTCCATCCCTGATCTCAAGCTGTATTATGAAGCAACTGTAATTAAAACAGCATGGTACTGACACAGCAATAGGCTGGTTGATCAGTGGAATCGAATCGAAGACCCAGAAATGAACCCACACACATATGGTCACTTGACTTTTGCCAAAGAAGCCAAATCTATTCAATGAAAAAAGGATAGCATCTTTAACCAATAGTGCTGGTCTAACTGGATGTCTACATGTAAAAAAATGCAATTGGACCCATATTTGTCACCATGCACAAAACCCAAGTCCAAAAGGTTGGTAGCTTTTATGCTACAAGTTCAAATTCACTATTATGATTGAGATCATATTGTTCACATAGCCTAATGCATCTCACCCATTACCAAAAAAACCATGCTACTTTCTGATTTACATTTTCTCCAGATTTAGAGTCTGTGCATAGTATGTGTTCAATAAAAGCTAAGCCTTACTTGTCCAACAGCTCTGTTCCTTCGGGCCTCCTGGAGGTGACAGTACTAATTGTATACATTCATTTAAGCTACTAATGGCTGATAATGGCTTAATATGTCACTACCCTGAGATAAGACTCCAAAGTCTTCCCTTAAAGTGTAAACGCTAGTCGCAGGGCATGGCTAATAAATCAAGTACGGGAACTGTGATTGCGGGGCGGTCTCCTGGGATGAGAGCTTTTTCCTACTGGGGTTCTGTTTTTATGTGACTTCACACACACCCCACTGACTGTTCCTGGCGTTCATTCTTCTTCCATGCATACATCGTAAGTCCACATGGCCTAGATGGTATTCTCCTCAGAGTTAAACTCCATAAGAAACGAGTCATGGAAGTAGATAGAGCACAGTAGTCTAGAGTATTTAACAACCAACAGATCTCACTTGGCTTTATTAGCTAATAGACGTGTAATTTAAAAATGAAAGCCTTAAACGTGGTGCTCCTTTTTTGTAAGACGATGATGAGACTAGCATCCGTGTTTTAGGTGTTTTGTGAGGATTAATGAGAAACTGCAAAGTAAGTGCTTATCACAGCTCACATTTTGAAGCACTGACTATTTTTATACCTTGTGTTGCAAATGTCACTACCTCCTAAGGATAATGATCCTTGCTAAATTGGGTTTGTCCAGGGAACAAGAGTTAGAGTGTGTGACCTTCAAGAAATGTCCCCTGTCCTAACACCCCATTTCTTCTTGCTTTCATTAATCCCTGACTCAAAACCCAATTTCAGGAGAAGAGAAACAGTTTTCATAAAAATCACAGGTGCCTCCCATGGAAATCTCTTCCAAATGTATAATTCTATAGCTCTGCATGCTACCTTAATAGTCTACAGTTCCAGTAATAAAGATAGGTTAATTTTGCATTAGATGAGCTTTAATGCACATTCAGAAATCAGAAACTAGCATATGTGTTCATTAGTGGAAATCTCACCTAAAGTGGGTCACGTTAGACTGAAAAAAGTCAGACTTAGGGAAGAAAGAAGGCATTTTGTTTCCTGTGTTATCTTCCATTATTCACAAGCAGCTGAATGGGCATGAGGCAAATCAGTGGGATGTTTTCTAAGGTATCCTGGACCATGGTGGTGTGAGATCTTGCTGAGGAAGTAATTTTCTCATGACACGTTCATCCTGTGTCTTGACTGAGCAAAGGTATCGGAGGAAGGAGAAAGAAACTATGTCCCCACCACCTCCCCTTGGTGGGGAGGCCTGATGGCACTCAAAGAAAGAATAAGCAGGCTACCAAGATGAGACTTGATAGCCTATGTCCATATAGTGGGGGAGGAGGTCCCTCTCGGTCTTAGACCTAGGGGAGGGGAATACGGTGAAAGCGGGAGGGAGGGAGGAATGGGAGGATACAAGTGATGGGATAACAACTGAGTTGTAATCTGACTAAGTTAATAAAATTAAATTAAAAAAAAGAAACTATGTCCCCTTACTGATGAGGTTGACATCCTGCCTAGCTTTCCCGTGTGCTCTCACAGCAGTGACGTATCATTTAAAGAGAATTTTCTCTTATCCAGAGATGGCATGGGAAGGATCTGGCCTCGAAAGGAGATGAATCTCTTGTGGGCTTGAGGTCGTGGTAGAAGTGCTTCAAGTGTGAGAATTTTAGTTGCCTCATCCAAAAGACTAAAAGTAATGATTTCTGAGATAATGATAGGTCTCAGTGAAGCAGGGCACTCCATGCCTGTCACACAAGTCCTAAGTCAGCTTACTACCTGTGATGCTCCTTGAAGAATATTCTAAATATTCAGTCGGCGTTAACTGTTGCCATCACTGTCAATACGTTCATTGCCACCACTGTCATTAAAGGCTGGCAACAGGACTAAAAAGTATTTCAGTGGACCTTAAGTTCAACACCACCTCAGGACAAAACAGTACTGGGCTCAAATGTGCCCCTGTCCCATTCCCATCTGATATATACTATGTTGGAAAGAACTTTCCTAGGCTCTGCACAAGGGAAAGAATTCTCAGGCTCCACTTTACAGGGAGCTGAAATACTGTTTGTTGTTGTTGTTGTCTTTTAAATGATCTTTTGCCTAGGTCTCATGGGGAATCCCACTCACACTTCCACTTAACAGTCTCAGGAATTGCATGGTCTACAGTGATTTCCCGGGAGCACAGCCTGATAATGCAGCCCAAGGTGTCAGGAACAAATGTGCATAATGATGACCGTCTCCTATCCACAGCTTCAGAGTACCGGTTTTTAATGGATTTAGAACAAACAGGAAATGGTACTAAATTGATACGTTTTGTGAGCAAGATACGTTCTCTGTTTTGCCCATTCCCTCCTGTGAGCCCTTCCTGTATCGGCTGGATTTTCCCATGAAGAAGAAACTGGTTAGTGTGTGTTTCTGTACTGTGTGTTTGTGTGTGTGGGGGGTGGATAACACAGATTCAGCTACAGATATGATCCATCGCTGATACCAAACTCTTGCCCAGAAGGCTAAACAGACCCACACATACTGTTGATTTATGTGCTGCCTTCTCACATCCATGCAGATATTTATGTCCTATAATAAATTTCCCTTCTTTCCTCAACCTCTCATATCATTCTGTACAAAAAGCATCATCTTTCACCTCTTTACAAACGACTCTCTATATTAATATACCCCTGAGAAGCAGGAGTCCTCTATTACATCATCACAAAGGGTGAGTTTTCCAGCCACACTGAGTGTAGCCAAAGCCAATGGAAGAGAAAGTGGCTCCACCTTAAGTACCCTAAGTCAGCTGAAGAAGATCCAATGTCTTCTATGCAAGGGACTTTCAGAGTGAGCTGCAGTCTTTCTTCACGTGCATTTGATAGGCCATGAGCAATCGAGAAGTCTGTTATCCTGACTAGATCTCCCTTTCATAGGTAGAGAAAGTGGAGATGTAAGAATAGAAAAAAATATTTGTGTATATTTTACCAACAGCAACTTACTGGAAGCAGCCTGGAGTTGACTGGGCTGAACAGATTGTGTAACCTTGTGTAGTCACAAGATACCTATACATAACAGCAGCATCTAATGTCAATTTTGGAAGTTGAGAATGAATACCACATGAGAATAAGCTTTTCTTTAAGTTGCTGGGAGCCAGGCGTGGCAGTTAGTAGTGTATCTAGTAGGCTTCCCGGGGTGCAGCAAGATTGGCTCCCTACCCTAGCTACAAGGTCGTCATACAACTTCTATGTGAAAGAATCAGAAGTCATACATAAGAGTAAAACCATATTCGTAAGTTTTAAATCCTATCTACCTTTTTGATATTGTGTCCACATTCTATGGCAAACTGCCTATCTCATCCACTGGATGTTCATTTCGCGTCCTCGAAATGCATAGATAATTAGTGTTATGGTTCTCCCTTCAAGTACTGTGTAGATGCTCACATCCTGTCCTTTACATCCCATAACACCCTGGTCAGATGTGAATACTAACTCTGTTTCATACTAGCAAAGGTATTACCTTTAACAAAGTGACAATAGAGTTGACACAGTGTTGCTCAGAAGATAGCATACTCCCAGTCAGAGGGAGAGGACTGACAAGGCAGGTGTGGTAAAGGAGAAAGAGTCTTAGGGGCTACTCTCTGTGCATGTGGAAGTCCATCACAGCAATTCACTTCACATGACAAAATGAGATACAAAGTAAAGCATTCTGGGAATGACGTAAAGTACCATTTTTGATTGACCAACCAATCAAGGAATCCCATTCACATAGTAATGTGTATGTGTAATTTTGTGAAGCACATGTATGCATTCTCTCTCTCTCTCTCTCTCTCTCTCTCTCTCTCTCTCTCTCTCTCTCTCTCTCTCTCTCCCTCCCTCTCTCCCTCTCTCTCTCTGTCTCTCTCTGCCTGTCTGTCTCTCTCTGTCTCTGTCTCTCCTCTCTCTCTCTCTCTCTCTCTCTCTCTCTCTCTCTCTCTCTCTCACAAACACACATTTAACCTTTTAGAATTTGTAGTATTTTTTTTATATAGTCAGCGGATTTGGTTTCATTCTCAGATACTATGGGCTTCATATTCTCTCCTTTCATTTTTATTTTTAATAATTTACTTTCCTGAGTGGTGTGAACACATATGTAAATTTCTTTCCCCTCCTCTTCAAGGAGATAGCCAGTTCTCCAGCACTGTTTACTCATGCACTACCCTGCTTTGACAGCAAAATGCACAATAATTTTTAAAGAAAATATTTATCAGTTACACAACAAACATAAAAGTAATGGAAGCATATTTATGCAATAATATAATAATGCAAACAAGTTAAAAAATAAAGAGGCAGATACTTTAAGAGATGTAGGTTCATGAAAAATAAATATTTAAGATCCTTACCAAAACACACACACACACAAATACAGTTGTCCACTGGAATAATTAGCAATTCTCGAGAAAGAATATCCTCACAACAACATGAGCTGGTGAAACGGGCCCTCTCTAATAATGCTGGTGAGAGCATAAAAATGTACAGAAAAGGAAAGTGTAGTATTCCTTAGACATATTTATAGCTTTTGACCTAGAAATTATATTATAGTTCCCTCATCCCTTCTTTCCCCCAATGTCCTTAGAAAGCTGGGGTAAAATAACAAGAGGAAAAGGAAAAAAATCACCTGGCTAAATCTTCAGAGTACATTTTATTGGCACCTGGAGTACATCGAACCAAGAGCATCAAGCCAGATACAGGTTCCAATTAAATGTAATGGTAAAGGCTTGCACAAAGACATATAGAACAGACAAAAACTTGGAATGGCCCTGTTCACAATTCTGTTTTCTTGCTATATCCAAATATTTAAAAAAAAAAAAAAAACCAATAAAGGAGCTGTTTGGGGGGAGGGCAGGACTATAGCTCTCAGGATCAACCCTAGTCCCTTTTTGAGATCTATTTTCTCAAGCACAGCATGATGGCCTGCAGAGGAGAGAGGGACATTGTGAGTTGGAAGTTCCCACCCCACCCCCTGCAACTGGACATGCTACAGAGTCAGATCTTGCTTCAAAATAAAAATAAATAAATAAATAAATAAATGCTGAGAAAGTAGCTTACAGCTAAATTGCTTACGTAACATGCTCAATGCTGGGGATTCGCTGCCCAGCACTGCAGAACAAAATAAAAAGTGACCCTCCATCTTTGATACTTCAACACTGTAAGAATGCTCAGGATGGAATTTGTATATTATATTGGTGGCATCGCTCTTTCTATGTTTCTCTTCTTATGCACTGGACTTCTGAGGAGAGCTTCTTAATGTTATAACTGTCTGTATGTTCTAGAAGACCACTGTGCAATAGAGACAGTCCAGTTTAACTAGCCAAAGAGGAATAAAACAAAGACTTCAGCGACAGCCTGCTCTGAAGAGGTGGATAGACACTGAGCTAGTGAACAGTGCCACAATGGCATGTTCTGAGATCGTTTCAAATATTTTTTTTCTTTTAATTTATACTTCGCCACAATATCATGTCTCAAATCTCATCATGGACAATGTATACCAAGCAAACAAGCTTTGTCACTCAAAGAAATAGATCAAAGCACAGAGTGTAGCTTGATTAACTGTGATTGATTGATTTATAGAGACAAGGTCTTACTACGTAGCCAAGGATGATATGAAATTCACCATTTTCTCTAGACTGGAACTGAATTTATGGCAATCCTCCTGCTTCAGTTGCCCGGATGCTGTTAATATAAACATGGAAACCATGCCTAGATGGGTATTAGTTTTTAACACTCAAATGCATTAAAAAATGCATATGTTCTCAAACAGATAACTGTTAAACTTTTGTATTTACATAAAATAGGAATAACATGTAACTATTCATATTAACACTACATTTTTAATTTAGGAATATGCAAATTATAACATTAACTTTTTAAAAATGTTACGAATTCCAAAGCAATAAATTATACTCTTAATTTTATTTCTGTGGATTTATACTTTTGTGTGTGTGTGTGTGTGTATGTGTGTATGTGTGTGTATGTGTGTGTGAGCATGCGTGCACACACACAGATTTGTCCTGTGACTTCTTTCTCAAACTGCTCTAAGTGTCTCTCATCTCAGAAGAGTGTTCAAGGTACAGAGACAGTGATTCAAGCAAACATTCCCTAAATGTCAGTCTCTGCGTACACAAAGCTGAGCACAGCATAGTCGAACAGCCTGGAACTATAAAGAGGAATATAGCCAGGCATGCTGTGCAGACTTATAATCCAGTAGTTGACAGTAAAGGGAGAAAGATCAGAGTTCAACGCCAGCTTTTGGTCACTGGGCTATTTCCTGTTAATTTGTAACACAAGAGGAATAAAACAAGCCCAAAGTAATGAAGCAAAAAAACAAATGTCACAAGGAAATATGACAAGTTCTCATTGTATGGTAATATACCATGGGCAGTTTTGAATGCTTTGTTTCCATCTCCCAGATTTACAACTGTATACAATTTCTACAGTCTTTTTTTTTTTTTAATCAAACAAACATAAAAGGATGCCCAGTGGGTAGGGACTCAGTTGTCTGCAGTGCCTAAGATGCCTCGTGGCTGTGCTAAAATATTTGCATCAGTAACAATTGTTTCAAGGCGCACAGAAATGGTCACATTCCTTGTCAAAAATTAAAAACCTTGTCAAACCTTTCCTTTGTGGCATAAACAGCTCGTTGTCAAAAGTGAGCTGGGTGCAAAAGCAGCATAAAGAAGGGAAAATAAACGGTCCCTTTCCCTTTTATACGAAGTGAAGGGTTTCCTACAATTTTAGCAGTCATTAAGGTTTACTAATGAATACTTGAGATGGAGTCTAAAAAAGGAAATATAAAGTTAAGTGGCTCATTTGGTGTTTTGAGAGGTAAAACATTAAGAGGAAAGGAGAGTGTCAGCCCATCCATCAAAAACAATATAGAACTGGAAAAGTCAGACAGCTCCGTCCAGGCACAACCCTGCTGCCAACCAACACCAGCCAGTTCTACCTGCTAATAGGTGAGAAGCTATTCCCCTCTCTATACCCATTCAATCATAGGGCTGTTTGAGCCCTGACTGCCAATTACCCTGAATTATGTGTCATATAGCAGGTTCGTGATCTGGGCTATAGTGCATTGGGGACCCAGCAGAGACCACCATGTTGATTTGACAAGGTTCTTAGAACTAGGATGCATAAATTAACGCAAAAGAACAGTTCTGATGAAATGAAGATTGAAGCCAAGCTGCCAGAGATGGAAGATTAGTGAGTAATCAGGACTAACACCTGGTTTCCATAACACCCTAATAACAGCTCCTCACGCTGCTGTAACAAAACACAGCAGCCTCTGCCACAGGAGAAAGGTGAAACAGCCTCGCAACTTATGGCTTGGGGTGTTTCATTCAGCACAGGATGCAGCTCACTTGCTCATGGAAAATTAGAACTGCGCTTTGTAACTTTGCAACGGGATGGAGGGTGAAGACAGTGCTGAACTCAAAGCAACTGGGTTTCAAAGAGAGCAGACTGGCTGAGAAATCTGCCACTGGTGACTTCAGTTCAACTCCCCAGAGCTGTAAAGAGAAGGAGATGGGGAGAAAGGAAGGAGGAGGCCCTTAAACATGATGGGCACGTGACGGCCTTGACCTTGAGGCTCAGAGCAAACAAAGCCAAACCTTTGTGAGATACGCACATCCCAATATCTTGGTTGATGTACGTGGATATTTGGATGTTTGCATGGACTTAAGATACAAGACATCCAAACGTCTAATACAAACCGTAGCTAATATCTGACAATACCCTTGGCATCACTGTGTCTGACCGCAGACGGGAGGCTATGCTCTTTTGGCCACTTTCCCGGAAGTCAGAGGAAACGGCCCTTTGAAGATAAGCGCTGCATGCTGTAGGCCATTCCCTCGGCCAGCGCCTACAGAATGGCATGCCACTCATTATGACCTCTTTTGTTAAGGCAGGACACACATAAATCGTTAAGGGCTGGTTCTCACTGATCCTATGAGATGGACGCTAGACTAGTCCACGGACAACTCCAGAACGGGACACAAAAGCATCACAGTGAGTCCCTTAGGACTGCTTGCAGACAAAGCAGCAACTCTGCCCTGCCTTGCCCACGCATGTGATGCTGAGAAAACTAGTATAATGACAACTGAAGACCTGGCAGGAGAGAGGTGGAGTTATTCAGATGACTGTCAAGCCCCACCCCTATCCCCATAACCCCACCCCTACTACAGGTCTTGGTAGCAAAATGCATGTATTGTCTTCTCCTGGAGACCTTTGGAGCTGGTTCCGTGCCCTAGAATGAAGTTGTCACTCATCCTTCCCGAAACCCACGCGTTTGTCACACAGGTTGGCCTGACTTTGCAGCTTCTAGTCACAGTGGCTATTTCTATTCCCGAAAACGGACCTTGTCCTTACACTCCCTTGAATTCTGAAGCTCAGTATCGATCTATCGAGGGTGGCTCCTTCTTTGGGGTTTCATGGTTCTTCTTCCCACCTGCGATTGATTCACTGAGGAAGGGCACAGCTGTGTGCCCCACATTCAGCTCGTCAGCTGGTGAAGACCCATGCTTTCTGCAGGGACTGAGAGAGAAGCCCACAGCCAGTTGTCCCAGGGGCTGGTTCCATATTTGGGCTCCCAAAGGAAAACCTGCTAAACTCCTCTAGGCATGCTTTAATACCGACCCATTTTCCCAGCTTCATTTGCTCCCACACCTGCCTTTTCCGTTGCCTCCGAAGCCTCATCCAAGGGGGTGACTGGAGAGGAGCAGGCACTTTTGAATACATTATGCTTTAAAGCTTTTCCTTTACCTCCCTTTTCATTTTTTTCTCCCCCAAACTCCAATTTAAGCCGAGGTGCCGAAGGTCTGAAGTACCTTCTTCATGCATACCTTAGCAGAACACAGGCTATAAGTCCACCTCAGATCTAACTGGCATCTTCTTTTTATTGTTTTGTTTTATTTTCCCTCTCGGTTGAAAGATTTTACTATTATTAAATGAGGTAGAGATTCCTCTTCAAAGAGATCCTCAAAGTGAAACTCAGGAGGGACAAAAGTAAATCTTGAAAAGGGTTGCTTGAACTTGTAACCATAAAAGCTACACTCTGGGCCGTTTGCTGAATGCCACTCTGTTACACGTTTTATCTTCTTACCCCAAATTATAAATGCCTTACAACAGAAAGCGGAAAAAGGCCAGGCATCATCAATGTTCTGCTAGAAAAAATCCCCCTGCCACAACCAAAGGGACCCGCGGATATTCAGGGGAGGCGGTGTGGCTTCAGTGAGACTAGCAGGTAGCAGTTTTGTGTGTACAAAGCTCAGGGCAGGCACAGATGTTAGGATAACAAAACCGTTGAATCTGTAGCAAGAGAGGCTTTGTCTCCCATACTGTCAAAGACGCACAGCAGGTTTCTAAGGGCCTTGAGAGGAGGAGGAGGAGGGATGGCTGTGGTTTATCTGAAAAAACACGGCATTTTTTTTTCTCCTAGGAAATTGCAGCAAACAAACAATCTTCCAGAGATGGAACAATCATCTAGTTTACACCTTGTGTCTGCATGGTTCTACATGAAACTCTGTTTAATACTAAACAGAATTGATGGGAATCTCATGGAAGACTTTGAAAACTAAGATAGTGTTCCCTTGTGGGTTATAGGTGATTGGGAAAAAGAATCTGGTGAACACACACACACACATACACACACACATATGTATATATATAAACTTTTCTCACAAGAGGAAAGTACAAGTGTAAAAAAAAGCAAAGGTGTAAATTATGCATATGATTTCAGGGACTTTTATTTAAGGTAAGAATCACTGTACTATATATGTATTGTGTGTGTGTGTGTGTGTGTGTGTGTGTGTGTGATGTGATGTGATATAATTATGTCTGTCATGTATTAGTATCACACCAATACATTAAAATTCCTGCACTGACCAGACTCTAGATAGAGATGATGGACCGTTTGTGTGTTAGGTGTGTTATATTGAGGCAAACTAGGACCCAACTTTATTTCCCCTCTTTCCTAAGCTTTGTTCTATAACACTGAATAAAAGTCATTATTAAAGACCTCTAGGCAAACAGAACTAACAGCAAATAGATGACAGGCAGTCACATAGACATTTATTGCAGGAATTGGTTTAAAAGATCACAGGGCTAAGAAGTTCCCCCATCTACTGTCTGCAGGCTGGAGAGAAGGAGAAGCCAGCAGTATAACCCTGGAAGATTTAGCCTAACTCCAAAGTCCAAACAACTACATGCTGATGGCAATACGGTTTTAGTGTGAGTCCCAGAGACCAAAGTCCTGGAAACCCAGGGCTCTGAAGTCTGAGTGAGGGCTGGAGAAGCTGAACACCCTTGCTCAAGAACACAGGTCAGTTTTATCCTTTTGTGTCCTGCTGTCCTAGATGAGCCCTAAAACTGGATGATGTCCCCAACCATACTGGTGAGAGTGGCTTCCCTACCTAGGCTGCTGCCTCAAATGCCATCTATTTCTCAACACTGTCACAGAGTCCCGTAGACTCACTCATCATTTATTTGGCATCCCATAGCCCAATCCAATTGCCAAATCAAAAACAATGACTAAAAAAAGAAAACCAAACAGAAACAAACAAACAAACAAACAAACAAAAAACTACACACCATTGGCAAAGCAAAGCAACAACTGATAAAAAGAAAGTAAGGAAGGAAGGAAGGAAAGAAGGAAGGAAGAAAACCAGCAAGCCTGCTGTATGGAAGGAGTAAAGGAAGTATGGAGTTAGTAAAGAGAAATACATTGTTTTATTCAAGTTGTGACCCTTGTAAGGGAGTCACCAAACATGAGTTCAGACATAAGTAATTTGTAAGATGGAGAAGTTCCCACCTCGTCTCTGGAAAACAAGTTCCTAGCTGTGAGATATTTGGAGAATCAAGAGTCAATGTACTTTCAGATTATAAGGACACTATACAAATATCAATTATCATTTTAACAATGTCTCTCACATACATTTGAAAATATTCATTTTCATTATTTTTAACCATGTCTATTGGAGGGGGGGATATACATGTATGTTCTGGTGCCCACAGAGGTATGAAGCATGGTTCTGGAGTTAAAGGTGTTTGTGAGCGACCCAACACAGTGCTGGGACTGACCGTGGCTCCTCTGCAAAAGGCAGACATGCTCTCACCTGCTGACCATCTCTCCAGGTCCACACTCTTAATACTATTCAAACCATATAAGAGCTCAGAAGGGCCTGACATCCCTTCATCTCCCTGTGACATGGACCCACTAACCCACTGCTAAAACCATGCCCATATAGTTACTTATCCCAAGGGAATTTTTGAGGTAGGTGTGGTGATGGGCCAAGTAAACCACACAGTTTACAAATATTTTTACTAGTGGTCATCAAATATGGTTGTATGACTACAAATGGGGGAAGAAGAAACCCTCTGCTATGACTGCTATGCTATCTAATTTGCTTGGGAAAATAACTGTATTTAATAGCACGCACGCTATATTAGTGTAGTCACACACATACATAAATATTACAGAATCCTACAAGTGTTTAGTGTTGGTGTGTATGCTGAGTTACCTCTTATATGTGCGCCATCATTTGATCCTCTCAACTGTTAGGAAAAACAGTTGTTTCTATAGAGGAGTGTAGAAGCCCAAGATTAGGACAATTAAGTGTTGGATGTTGTGTGTCACTTTGTAGGAAATGAAAGAAATCCCAGGTGTGACCTTTCAATCCTACCCTCTAACTCCTTTAAAATGACCCTGGCCCATCTGAATCCAGCCATTGACAGAAATCATTGAATGTTCCCTGAAGAGCTATAAAACAAACTCTAATTTACGCTGGAGAATACCAAGAGTGTAAACATTTAAGGAGACCAGACTTGACTTTTCTTGATCGGTTGGTTGTGAGAATCTGGGCTGTGGTCAAGAGGACTGATAGAACATTCCCCTGCCAGCATGTGCTTGTGCTGCTGCCAATTCAGGACAAGTACTATATGGCACTGTAAAGGGTCCAACATGGCAATTCTCTTTGTTCCTCTCAACCAAAAGTTAAAGAAAAATTTACTACCGTCTCTAAGTTTATGCCTAGCTTATAGACGATGTTTTCAGCATTCCATACACTTTAAACCACGGCGCACGGTGCAAAGAAAATTCTTATGGTTGTATCTAAGAAGCCTTAGGTAGCTATAGGAAATACTTGTACTCCTCTCTCCAGCAAGACTGCAAACACTGAAAGGAGATCACCTACTGTGGCTGACAATGCAAACCTAGCTTCCTATTGCACACTGCCCTCTTTGCTTTCTGATTGAAATATGTTCCTAGCTTAAAAACATGCTTTTGCTAACTTCGAAGACTGTGTCAACAACAGAAAATTAATATAATTCTGTAAAAGACCAAGTAATCTCCTATTCTGAGTGAATTTTGGATAAATAGACTAACTGGTCAAGTTGGATCTAAAAAAGATACCTTATCTTTTTTTTATTAGGACTCCAAATGGATGTGTGTTCCTGTCCTCCCTCCCCCAAAATGCTGAGTATCACCCTGTTCAGTAAGTCAAAAAGTAAATTACAGAATTACTTTTAGTTTATAGAGATAAGTACATAGTTAACAATTAATTCACTATACTCAGTGTAGCAAATTAATTATATTAGTGTATTTTCATTTCTGAGATTCATATTTGAAATCTGCTTTAAACATCTCTAAGTGGTCATTTTCCTTTATGCTTCAGGAGGTTCGTATTGCTGATTTTGCAAGTTAGCTTGCTTGGATGTGAGCCATTTACACAGAAAATACATGTTACAGAACAAGAGAGCAGAGGGGTAACAGAAAAAAACATCCTTAATATAATCTTGTTGATCTGTTATTTTTTAGAAAAGGAAAGAAAAAAGACTATTTACCAAAGAAAAAAAACAAACATATGTGTTCATAAATAGCAAGAAATCCAAACATGGCCCAGTTATTAAATAAATATTTACTAAGCGCTGATTATGGGCTATCCCACGCAAAGATAAAATAGTGGTCATATAAATCATTAAAGTCAGGGAAATTATGGCGTGTATTATTCAGCTAGTGAAAAACACGTTCAATACCATGTTGCTAAGGTACCATGCACATACACCACGTTGCTAAGGTACCATGTATATATAGCATGTTGCTAAGGTACCATGCACATACACGATGTTGCTAAGGTACTATGCACATACACCACGTTGCTGAGGTACCATACATACTTAGCATGTTGCTAAGGTACCATGCACATACACGATGTTGCTGAGGTACAATGCACATACACCACATTGCTAAGGTACTATGCACATACACCATGGTGCTGAGGTACCATGCACATACACCACGTTGCTGAGGTACCATGCACATACACTACGTTGCTGAGGTACCATCCACATACACTACGTTGCTAAGGTACTGTGCACTTTCAACATGTTGCTAACATACAGCATGTTGCTAAGACAGTAACTTCCATACAAGTATTTGTTTAACTAACAAGTTTTGTGTACCTGGAAATAAAGGGGAGATGGAGTCTTAATAATTGTATTTGATAAATGGTTAAAAATCAGAATGAGCTGGGAGCAATGGTGTACACCTGTAATCCCAGCACTCGGGGACACAGAGGCTGGTGGATCTGAGTTTGAAGTCAACTTGGTCTATAAAGCAAGTCTAAGAGAGCCAAGTCTACACAGAGAAACCCTGTATCAAAAAAAAAAAAAAAAAAAAAAAAAAAAAAAAAAAAAAAAAGCCGAAAACCAAACAACATGAAACCAAACAAAAAATCAGAATGGGTGTAAAGTTATCTGTAGCTCAGCTTCATTGAGCAGCCTTTTTGCCAAATTTGCCCTGAACCAGTAGCTGCAATACTGTGTGTGCAAATGAGCTACGGTGAGGAATGCCATAATGCTTGGGTTCATGGGAAGGAAGGAGAAGAGCATCATCAAAGAGTGTCACAGCTGGAGCCACTGTGGAGGCAGAGGTGCATTCGGGCAGTGTTCTTCTAGAGTTTGGATACAATCTTATTGCTTTAAGATTGTCTAGAAATATTTAAAATGTATTCCCATTGCTGGCAAACGCATACTCTCTGAGCTTTCAAAGCAATTTGAAAATCAAAATAATGCGAAGTAACCATTTTTTTTTTCTTTGTGGAAGTAGCTCCTTAATGCAGTGGAGGAAGAGTGGAATCAGAAACACAGATCTATGAGATGAGGCCCAGGAGGGAAAGTGGTGCATGTGTAGAGCATGCCTCTAGCTCGGGCCTTTCCTAAATTCTCAAAAGTTAGGTCATGCCTGCTGAGCATGCCTATCATTCTTATACTACAGAACCTGGAGCAGAAGAATGGAGCTGTGCAGTCCAGCCTGGGCTATGTAAATAGCCTGGAAAAACAAATTCATTTAGCTGAGAAATTTTAAGGTGGAATATAAAAGGCAAATGCCAAATTGGAACTTGTGGAGTCAATATTAGAAAAATTTCCAGTTTTAATATAATATAAGAAAATATAATATAAAAAATATAATAAAGAACACAATGCATTTAGTAACTACATTCGAAAAAAATTCTAAAGGTTATGTGGTAAAAACAAAAAAATGGTAGTGTGTCTGATCCCACTTAGCTGAAATGTAAGAGAAATGGCAGAAAAATGGTCAGAAGTGCCAAATTAAAATACATACATAAACAAAAATAAAATAAAATAAAATTTAAAAATGAATAAAAATGGATTGAAGGGTGCTGTGGGAAGTAACGAAAGTCTTCCTGGAACACATGAAACACTGTCTGACATTTAATAAAGGCAGTGGGGATGTGTCATTGGCCTGGTTAAAAAAGAGTTTCACATCCAGTCCATTGGGTTTACAAAAATATAGGTTACAGAACTTCTCTCTGCTATTATTTGTTGAATGTGAATTAGAGAGAGTCACCAGCCTGACTGCCTGAATAAGAGCTGAACAAGGACACCAACAACAGAAGAGCTAATGTGAGCAGGGAAAGCCCACAGGGCCTGCGCCCCCGCACAAAGAACTACAGGCAACTAAGGAATGCGAGAGTGGGAGCAGTCTTTCCCAGGAGGCACCACACCAATTGGTTGTCCAATACCAAAGGGTCAGTCCTGAAAACACGCATACAAGTAACACTATGTACACTGAGCAGGTTGCCTTAAGAATATATTTAGAAGTATAAATGAAGGAAGGAAGGAAGGAAGGAAGGAAGGAAGGAAGGAAGGAAGGAAGGAAAGACCTTCCTAATCAAACAGTAAAGATTGAAATAGTGTTTGCCAGAAAGGGTGTATTACTGTTTTTAAATTTGATATAAAAACAATTGGTACCCTCCCCTATATGGAATTTAATAGCTCATGGATGAAATTCTAAATAAGCTGTTTTAAAAGTTCTGGAAAAATAGAGCATGTCGTTTTCCTCTGGCTCATACCAAACTGATAGCAAAGAGCTAGGTATTGTTATGTGTGAGGTTTTACAATGACAACAAGGTGTGTCTCTTACTACAGATAGAAATGATATAGACATTAAAATCCCACTGATATACATCCATGCACATAGTGCCCTCAGAGAGGTCGTGTTTTCCACCACAGTGTTCTATCTTACATATTGAGACAAAAGTACACTGAGGTAATTTTAGCTTCCCACAGGAGCATGTCTATTAGTCCTGCTGACCTAATTGTAGGATTGTGCGAACAACAAAGCACGTGCAGCACGCTTTCACACCACACGCCCTCACACAACGAGCTGCTCTTAGAGAACCAGAGAGATAAGCAAAAGGAAAGTTTCAGAACTGGGAAAAGAGAAGCTTTTCAATAGTCTCACAGCAGAGAAATGATAAATGTTTAAGGTTACAGATATGCTAATAACAAGCAAATCAATCACTGGGCGAGAGAGAGAGAGAGAGAGAGAGAGAGAGAGAGAGAGAGAGAGAGAGAGAGAGAGAGGGGAGAGAGGGAGAGGAGAGAGAAAGAGGAGAGAGGGAGCGAGAGGGAGGGAGAGGCGGAGGGAGGGAGGGGAGGAGGAGGGAGGGAGGGAGGGAGGAGAGAGAGAGAGAGAGGCGAGAGAGAGGAGGGAGAGAGAGAGAGGGAGGAGAGGAGGGAGGAGATGAGAGAGAGAGAGAGAGAGAGAGAGAGAGAGAGAGAGAGAGAGAGGAGGGGTGTGTTCACATACCAGACTACATTACATAAATAGATGTTATTATACTGGGACGATTTTTAAACAATTAAAAGGAAAACATGTAAGCATGCTAACTTACGGCAAACAATGAAGAAGGAAAGGAGATGCGAAAAAGTAAGACAGCTATACTAAAGAACTGACCATCATTAAAGACTCTCACTATATTTCTGTTTCTAGTATAATCAAGAGGTTCAAGTGTCAAGGGCAGTCAGGACAAATGGGTGAACAGCTTTGTTTTTATTGGTTCTCAAATGTTACCAATGCCGTACCGTGCCTAAGTCCACAGTCCCCTGCTTCTGCTCACAGCTGGTGATTCCTAGTGGACATCTGGATTGACTTCCTTGAAAACATTCCTTTGGGAAGAATGGGACACTAGTGTTGAGGGATCATAATAATGCTTGAGAACCAAATTCAACCTGCCTATAGTTAAGTGCGCCCTTCAAGCTGAGGCAATGTCTCCCTCCAGAAAGAATGAAGAAAAGCCAGGAAAATCTGGGGACAGAGGGATCTTTAAGTTCTGAATCCGAAAAGAGCTAGAGGAGAAGAAAAATGATAGAGAACACCCCTCCCCACCAGGTTACCTAGAGAACACCCCTCCACACCAGGTCACCTAGAGAACACCCCTCCCCACCAGGTCACCTAGAGAACACCCCTCCACACCAGGTTACCTAGAGAACACCCCTCCACACCAGGTTACCTAGAGAACACCCCTCCACACCAGGTTACTTAGAGAACACCCCTCCACACCAGGTTACCTAGAGAACACCCCTCCCCACCAGGTTACCTAGAGAACACCCCTCCCCACCAGGTCACCTAGAGAACACCCTCCCCACCAGGTCACCTAGAGAACACCCTCCCCACCAGGTCACCTAGAGAACACCCCTCCCCACCAGGTTACTTAGAGAACACCCCTCCCCACCAGGTTACTTAGAGAACACCCCTCCCCACCAGGTCACCTAGAGAACACCCCTCTACACCAGGTTACCTAGAGAACACCCCTCCACACCAGGTTACCTAGAGAACACCCCTCCACACCAGGTTACCTAGAGAACACCCCTCCACACCAGGTTACCTAGAGAACACCCCTCCACACCAGGTTACTTAGAGAACACCCCTCCACACCAGGTTACTTAGCACCAATGGCACCTGACCTGCCCCCTCGCCCCACTCCTCAAGTGTATCCATCTCATGTCTGTGTGCTCTGCTCTCTCACTTACTCTTCTGTCCTAAATCTTCTAAAGGAAGATTCTTATCAATGCAAAACTTCTCGTATGAAATTGCAAACCAGATACAACCACAGCACCAAGATCAGGCGTTAGCCCTAGGTCACACTAATCTGTTAGATTTAGTAAGGACCAGATGGCTTACTAGGACATGAAATTTCCAGTTTTTAAAACAGGCAGGGTAGTGCACACCTGTAATCCCAGTACTCAGGGAGGAAAAAGAAGATTGATCTCAGTGAGTTTAAGGCCAGCCTGGTCTACAAAGTGAGTCCAGGACAGCCAAGGCTACACAGAGAAACTCTGTCATGAAAAACCAAGCCAACCAACCAAAGCAAACCAAAGCAAACCAAACCAAGCCAAACCAGACAAAAAACAAGGACCATGGCAGACAAGCCTGCTCACTGTAGTTTGGAGTCCAAATGCCTCCCAAAGGCAAAGGCTTACTCCAACGGGACCACTGTTCCATTGAGAGTCAGTGCAACACTGCAGAGGAGCAGCCTGCATGGCAGAAGTCAAACCAATGTGGTCTGTTCTCTTAGAGGACGTTCAGATCTCACTTCTTCCTCTCTGGTCCTCTTCTGCCATGACATGAGCTTTGCTCTGTTCTTTGTTTCCTGCCTTGAAGTCTTATCTTACCAAAGGCCCAAGAGCAATGGAGGCAGCCAACCATGGACTGACATCTCTGAGACAATGAGTGAAAGGAAATCTTCCTTCCTTTTAAGTTGATTATTTTGGGTAATGTGTAATTGGGAGGTAAAGCTGACTTACTGTGCAAATTGTACACTGCACCAAACCATGAAACCTGTCTCTTGCCATCAAATCTCACTAGCCACATGATGCTATCAACAAAATGAAGGTGAGAAAAGTACTAAAAATGGAAAAAAGTTTGAAGGATAGAATCAGAAGTTCACAGGGGCTCCAGGAAGCCTGTGCATCAATAAGCTTTATTTATTGAGGAGAAAAATGCCTATAGCATATAAATCCAGTCGTTGCTAATCCTCTCCAGAAAAAAAAAAATACTGAAATAAAAAGGAATGCAGCTGATAATTTACTTACTGAAAATGTAATGCTCAAAGCAGTAACCACAATGCAATAATTATTGGACTTGATTAAACTTAAAAATAAATCTGCCTTTTGCTTCTCTCTCATCCCATTAGTATGTACAATGAAAGGGAAAGCCTTTTGAAAAGGCACCTCATGGCCGTTCCCTCCCTTAATTCTGCATTGTAACAAACAAAGGTAAAATCAAAAATCATGCAAGCAGTGAATTCTGAGCTTTTTCCCATTATCCTTGGAAGGATAGGGCAGTGCCAATTAAAAAACGTTGCCATGCAGCTCTTAGCAAATGCTTTTTTTTTTTCTTAAACCTCCTGATAATGGAATGTCTTATTAAAAGGGACAGAATCACAAAGTGTAACAGCTTTGAAATCATCGATATTTCTGGAGAACTCAATGTATTGGTCTCAGTTTAAATGTATGAAACCTCTTTCATTTAACTGCATTTGGAAATAAATAATGTTTTGTGTATGTGAGGTCTGAGATGAAATGAACATCTGTTCTCTAAAAAGAAAAAAGGTATGTTAACAGGATTTTGTTCTTAAAGGAACAATAAGAAGTAGGATCGTTCAATAAAACATAATCAAGTTAAGATATTTCTGCTTAAAACTTAAGAATGGAGCACATTTTAGATGCATGGGTGCAACTCTCAATGTGACTTTTTCCCTCTGTTGAGATTCTTGGCTTTGACTTTATTTTTATCATTTATGCTGTAAAATACCAAGCCCACACCATTCCTACAAAACAGGCTTTTATCCTTTTCATTTTTTTTTTCAAGTCCCCGTTCAAGTTAGAAAGTAAGTCATATCTGCAGATCTCATTTTGTAAAGGTTGTACTCACCACAGGTTTAACACAACGGTGGGAGACAGTGTGGAGAGGATCGATAAGGTAGCATTGCCCTTTGTGATGGTGCTCCTCGGCAGGACACTTGCCTTAACTCTGCCGTCTGGCTAACACTCCATTCTACCCACTGGGAAAGTGCACTAACACACAGTTATGGACCACGAGCCCCAGCCAGGATAAGAAGCTCCATCCTTCACCTTCTTCCCTGGCTGCAGTAACAAAGCTTAAGGAAATCTAGATGCATTAAAATAGACTTTCCAAATTGAAAGACAAGTGTATAAATACCCACAATGTCCCAGTGTGGAGCACCTCCACCAACCGGCACATCACACTTTTAATGGGTGGTCCGGACAGACCTGCAGCCTTTCTTCAACCTAAACATATCACCTGTGATTTTTAAACAAGCCAATGCCTGTAGTTGTGATAAAATTCCGCTGTGCTATAACGAGCTCATAGTAATCGCCTCCCTCACTTGCCAAGTGGACTTAGGGAATAATATGTTAAATTCCCTCCAAATTAAATGTTTATGATTTCTCATTTGTCATTGTAAGAGTAAAATTACAACATGGTGGTTATGAATGGTCTAAGGGCTGAGGCTGTGATCACACTGTTACCAGCTAATGCTAGCAGGGAGGAGAGAGTGCTGTTCTGGCCTGAGACACCGAGGCTCTGTGTGCTCTCTAGTAAGGGCCCTACGGATCTGCTATGGATCTCCTTTTTTCCCTAATAAGTGAACTGAGGCCTTTATTTAATTAAATAGACCTCATTTTGCTATTCAGGCAAAATTAATAAGTAATACAAGTTCCCATATAGGGCTTTATTACAGTACAACTGATTTAAGTCTCTTTCTATGTTCTTATTATCTCCTGCACCACATTTCAACTCCTTTCTCTGACGCAAATATAGGTAGCTACCTGCCCCTGGTCCTCTCTCACATCTAACACTCCTCTCATTAGACTAGGACGTGAATCTTGACACCCCTTGTTAAGCCTTAGGAGAGTAGCAAGCCATTTCAGACTAATCTACTGTACCTTGTAATATCTGACCCCACTTTGCCATTATATGACAAATACTGGCAGAGTACCTACCATGGGATTTATGCAGATAAATAAGGAATCATATGCTCATCCTTGGAGATTTTTTTTTTTTTTTTTTTTTTTTTTTTTTTTTTTTTGTCTCTTTAAGGAAAATACTTGCAAGGGACTGAAGCTACACAAGGGATGACATTTTGGAATTATTGGACCCTTCCTTTTAGCCTTTCTAGTCTCAAGGATTATCTTTAGGACAGTATAGTACATATCAATTACTTTCCCCAATAGGATCTCCCTGTACTCTGCTACCTAAGTTTTAATGTGGGTACATATCCCAAGTGAGGATATAGGATATAAAAGTACCATGTAGTAAACAAGGATACCACATACTAAATATTTTTAAGCTTTGAGGTTAAAACCTGGATATAAAGCAAAGACCCATTTACTTTATCTTGTACAAAATATATTACTCTTTTCTCTCAACTTCCCATGACTGGACAACACCTGGCTCTTATTTTTGAACTAGAGCATCGTTAATGTGGCTACCTGAGGAAGAAGGCTGTAGGTCAACACCCCCAACAACACTGAGAACTTTGGAAAGCTTTGACATTGCAGTTTTTCTTTGCACTGTTCCAGATACAATTCTTGGGTCAAGATACCTAAAGCCTCTAAAAGAAAGCAGGGATGATATTAAAACCACATCTGCTTGTCCTCTCAGCTAGACCAAACCAATAGGAATGTATAGAGGCCCGTTTCCCCCTTCCTAAGGAAGGCATTTTCCTTCTCTAGTAAACTGGAAACCCTTTTATAGACTTTCAGAAAAATAAATTATTATAAAATACTTATCTGAGGCATAACAATAAGTGGATCTTGCTCTCAAGAGACACAAAAATCATATGAAAGTATGGAGAAGTCCAAATTATAAATGTTTTCAACTAATTGACACTGAGGTCAGACAAATGAGGTTCTGAAGGCTGAATCTCAAAGGCACTTGGAAACAGGGTCAGCTCTGCTCCCTGAGTTACGTGTCTACCACCTTTTGGCAATGGTAGTCAAATGAGTGGTCATTGCGTACTCTTTGGCAAGCCTCTTGTCTCCAAAAGTATTTACACTACGATGCCTAACAGCAGCAAAATTAGAGTTATTAAGTAGCAACAAAAATAATGTTATGGTTGAGGGTCACCACAACATGAGGAAGGGTCACAGTGTTAGGAAGGTTGGGAACCACTGGTCCAAGGCCTTCTCCCAAGCAAAACAAAAGCAGTACACATCTTCTTCATCAACCCAAGTTACAACGATGCTAAGAAGATCAGCGAAGCAGACAAGCAGAAACAGCAGGGGAAACTCAATGAACTTGCTCTACTAGGCTGAACCCCACATTTGGCACTTCACGGAAGGTAAGGACTTTTGTGTTCAGTCACAAAAGCATGCACTGGAAGGGAAAAGCAGTCACGAAAACAAAACAGGACACATTCAGAAATAATTGGGTTATGTCAGGACAGCAAGATTGTTACAAAAATATAGAACGGGTTGCAAAGCTAGGAGTGGACTTACTAAAAGGTCAGCAAGGTTTGTCACTTGAGTGCTTAGGGGTTCTCAGTAACTTACAATCTGGTAATGCTGAGTGGGAGTTTTGAATTGGGAACGACCGCACATAAAGGAGCAGAATCACTATGGTAGCTCAGAGGAAATGAGAGTCTTTTTTTTATCAGAATGTTGATAGAATTGAAAACAAAACACAGCAGAGAGGAAAGGCATTTGAAAAAGCTGAAAAATGCAGGGCTGGGAAATCTGTTGGGTAAGGCAGAGAGAAGAGACAAAGAAGTGACAAATAATCACATTTCAAATCTGACACCTCTTTATGGTCATAACACCCTGAATATGCCTGATCTTAACAAACGTGGTGCAGTAGAAGTAAAAGAAAATATTGCCCAGAAAGGAGTAATCATGTGGGAGCTGCCATGTAGAACGATGTCTTAGCATGGATAAAACTGTCCAGCCCATCAGGATGATCAGCACACCATGGCTATGGCTGAGACTTCATACTTACCCCAGCATTATTCTCAGTAGCCGACACAGGGAGACAATCCAGGCATCCTCAAACAAACAACTCCATAAACAAAACATATAAAATGGAAGATGATTTGGCCTAAAATAAGGCCCCACCACTTGTGACAAGATACATGAATCCAACGAATATTATACTATTTGAAATAGGCAGAAATGAAGAAACATAATATATGATGGCTATTCCATGTGCAACTAAAAATTACTGAGTACAGAGAGTCAAAAATAGAAGGAAAGAGGCTGTCATGGACAGTAACGGAAAACACCGGTCAAAGGAAACAAAACTCTAAGTTCTGTAAAATGAAAAAAACAAAAAAAAAAAAAAACAAAAAAACCCCAGAATATATACTATGATGGCTGATGTGCAGTGTGGTGACTGGCTACAGCTAATGACACCATATCCCATATTTAAAATTTGCAGAAAGAATGAGTGCCCCTATTCCGAAGGACAACTGCACAGAGTGATGACTGTGCTCACTGGCTCGCCTACAACAATCATCATATGTGCATTGGTATTAGTCCATCTTATTGTTCAATTTAAATACAAACACTGAAATTAAATTTAAAAGGAGAGCAACACGGAGCTGTACTTACACCAGGTACAGAATGAAACTGACAAGTGTTAATTTTGCTCACTAACTATTGTTCTTCAGTGTGATACGAACACATTTGATGGGGCTGATTTTCTGTCAAAACAGATACATGGGGAATGAGGGCACTAGGGAGAACCCCAAAACAAACCCCCCAGCTTGCAGGAGGTATCTGATTCATGTGACAGGGAAAATTAAAGCTTCATGCTTACATAAGCACGGGAGACTAAGCGCAAGTTGAGGGTGCATTAATCTCAATCACTGTTTATTTGTGGCTGTTTAGACATATTACATGCAGGGTGTGTTTCCATTATTGTTGTCTGAATGGAACACACGGTAGTTTATTGTGAGAAAACTAAGGAAATCATTTTCTCAATCGCAGAACTGTAGGAACGAAAATCCTACACAATTGAGTCAGCATTACTGCCTTGCACATTTAATCCTGTCTTTATTTCAAAGGGATAGGGAAAAGAAATTAAAAAAAGAAATGTTGGCTGAAATGTTGTTAAAGGCAAGATTTGTCTGCATTATTGCATATTTTATGTTAAAAATCACAGGCACCATTAAAAAGATTAAGCCACAGAGTTGTTAACATTCATCGCAGCCTTTCAAAAACAAAATTGGATTCTACTTTATCTGAAAACTTTTCATAGAAATATTACTTCTTCTTACATATATACCCTGCAACTTACCTAGGGCACTATTTATCATTTGGACAACTTAACTATACCACTCCACACCACACACACACACACACACACACACACACACACACACTCACCTTGAGACAAATGAAAACCCTCCCTCAGGGAACTCAAAATTGTATTAAAATGGTGAGTAGTGCATCTATAGTCTTTTCTTCATTAACTTAGGCAGACAAGTGTGATGGACACACAGCAAAAGAATCGAAGTCCTCACATGCTCCTGGTCATAATAATCATCTTTGCTTCCTCTTGTCTACAAAGTTTGTTCATTTTCACGAAGACATTATAAGCTGTGATGGGAAAAAAAAAAAAAAAAAAAAAAAAAAAAAAAAAAGCAGTGCCCAAAGGAGTCTTCCAATTATCCACACAGGTAGCTTAGCCCATCTGGGACCCCCAACCGGTACAGGTCAGGATTTAAAGATTCAAAATAATTATTGCAGAGAAAGTGCTTGAATGAGCAAGTCCTTTTCAGTATTCTGCCCATCAACTGTAGCAAAGTACAGAAAAAGGGAGCATAAAATTGGGGTTTAAAAGGTAGAATTAAAATAGGTGGCAAAGGCACTCAGATGTGTGGGTTGTTTGGGGTAAGCTTCTCCCTCAAGTCTCACAAAGCATCAGTAAAATACAAGAAATGCTGTCCATATGTACAGTGCAGATGCAGTTTTATATGTCAAGATTGGGACAGAGGATTTGCTCACGAAGAGCAAACACACAGACCCTGGCCTAGATTTTAGTGAAAATCAGTGACAAGCACAAATTAACCCTTTGAGAGATAAAAACCATGTAAGTCATAGACAGAGATTTCTTTTATGTATATCAAATATAAAAACCACAAACATGAAAAGTGCCTCATTTCTATTTTGAGACCCGCACAGTCCCAATGAAGATGCGTTCCTTATATTTCAGTCCACGCCTCCAAATCTAGGTGACAATTTTAGGCAAAACTGTCCTTCATCAAGATTCAGAGTGTACGCATCTACAAGGAAGAATGGACAAATCTGTTACATGTGATTTTAGAGGTTCTGAAATTTTTATTTTTCTTTGTATTTATTTTTATGTGTGTGGTTGTTTTGGCAGCATGTATGGCTGCGCTCCATGTACCTGCAGTGTCCAAGGTGGCCAGAAGAGGGCACCAGGTCCCCTGGAACTGGAATTCCATTACAGACGGTAATAGACAGTGTATGCTGGGAATCCAACTGTACTCTCTGGACCAGTTCTTTTTATATATTTTTTTCTTCTCACTTCCATCCTTTGTTTCTGTCCTTTTTAACATTTTAATTTATTATAATTTATTCAGATTACATCCCAATTGTTATCCCTTGGCTTGCATCTTCCCATTTGCACCCTCCCTTCCTCCTCCTCCCTATTCCCCTCCCCTAGAACTCTGACAGAAAGGGATCTCCTCCCTCACCACAGATCACAGCCTAACAGTTCTCATCCAGATGGTCTGCTCCCTCTTCCTCTGAGTGCCACCAGGCCTCCCAAGCAAGGGGAAGCGATCAAATCAGGGGCACCAGAGAGCATGTCAGAGGCAGTTTCTGCTCTCCCCATAACTGTGGAGAATGAGCTGTCCATTAGCTAGATCTGAACAGGGGTTCCATGTTTGCTGCATGCATTGTCCTTAATTGGTGCAACAGTTCGTGCAGTCCCCAGGCCCGGGTCCAGATCCTCAGGCCTTGATGGTCCCCTTGTGGGTCTTCTGAACCCTCTGGGTCCTTTCATCTCCCCATTCTTCCATACCACTCTCAGTGCTTCACTCAGAGACCAGCAGAGAGTCCCGGGCATCTGTCCCTATCCACTGTTGGGTGGAGTCTCTCAGAGGACATCTATGTTGGACTAATATCCATTTATAAGTGAGTATATACCATGTATGTCTTTCTGGGTCTCGGTTACCTCAATCAGGATGATCATTTTTTTAGTTTTATCCATTTGCCTGCAAATTTCAAGATGTCCTTGTTTTTAATAGCTGAGTAGTATTCCATTGTGTAAATGTATCAGATTTTCTTTATCCACTCTTCAGTTAAGAAGCATCTAGGTTGCTTCCAGATTCTGCCTATGATGAATAGAGCTGCTATGAACATAGTTAAGCAAATGTCCTTGTTGTGTGGTGGATCATCTTTCAGGTACATGCCCAGGAGTGGTATGGCTGGGTCTTGTGGTAGCACTATTCCCAATTTTCTGAGAAAGCACCAGACTGATTTCTAAGTCATCTTCTTAGACACTGAAAGAGCATTTGAACAAAATCCAACACCCATTCGTGTTTAAAGTCTTGGAGAGATCAGGAATACAAGGCACATACCTAAATATAATAAAAGGTATATACAGAAAGCCAATAGCCAACATCAAATTAAATGGATAGAACTCAAAGCAATTCCACTAAAATCACAGACTAGACAAGGCTGAATACTTTCTCCATATCTCTTCAGTATAGTACTTGGAGTTCTAGCAAGAGCAATAAGACAACAAGAGGAGATCAAAGGGATCCACACAGGAAATGAGGAAGTCAAAGTATCACTATTTACAGATGATATGATAGTGTACACAGGCGAGCCCCAAAATTCTACCAGAGAACTCCTACAGCTGATAAACACCTTTAGCAAAGTGGCTGGATACAAGATTAATTTTGAAAATATCAGTAACCCTCCTGAATATAAATGATAAACAGACTAAGAAAGAAATTAGGGAAACTACACCCTTCACAATAGCCACAAATAATATAAACTATCTTTATATGTACCTTTATGTTTGTGGCTGTTTTGCCAGCATGATGATTGTGTACCACGTACCTGCAGTGTCCAAGGAGGCCAGACGGAACATCAGGTCCCCTGGAACTGGAGTTAAATTACAGGAAGTCATGGCTGTTGGTGTATGCTGGGAATCCAACTGTTTTCTCTGGACCAGTGCTCTTAAGTGCTGAGCCTTGGTTTTAGAATTTTAAAAGAGAGCCTCTCTCCATCCAGTCTACAGCATCATATGTGCTATACACACAAACATTTCTGAATATAAGGCTCAATGATCTGAAGTTTCTTTAGAAAAGAAAAGAGGTCCTCTTTCCAATACCTGTTTCCTAGCGTCTCTGACAGAGCCTGGTATTGAACGTGACATAGGAGAACACAGTAAAGTAAAGGGTTCTCATGTGTCTGGTCACTGTTCTGCCAGATGTTTGTGCTCACCCATTCAGTCTGAGGGACATCCCTCTGTTATTCAGAGAAGACATATCAGTGTGTGAGGATGTGCCAGTGTGGGTGTAAAGGGGTTAACTTTTCCAGGTGGAAGTAATCGTATTTAATGCCATGATTCCTGGCAGCACAGTTGAGTTCACATTTCCAAGTGTCAAGTAAAATAAGACTTGGTCAAGATTCCTTGCTGGTATTGTTTTATTCACTGTCCTAATCCCATTATCTACCCTTCTCTATGCCAGCCTGTGTGGTCGGAAGCCAAGCTCCAGAGCCGATTCCACCTGTGTCGTGGAAATCTTCGGCGTCTGGCTACTGAGAGGCAACAGGAAAAGGTCAGAATGTAAGATGAGATAAAGGTGGTCATCCCACTCCGCCTCAGTCTCGTCGGGTATTTGCATACGTAGAGATAGCTCTTCTTTTCCTCAGGCACATATATGTTAGTAGACTCCATTTTCTAAGTGTTCACTTACAAGCAGAAAGAGAACACAGGTTGTTTTGCCTGCACTGCCCATCACTTGTTCATTCTCTCCCTTTCTTCTTTCTTTTTCTTTCTTTCTTTCTTAAGTATAATGTAAATTTGTTAAGAAAAAGTGAGAACAGATCCTGCAAATGGGTGGGGCTGTAAAAGAGGAATACCACCTTGTTGATTCTCCACAGTAAAATCCTTCAGGAATGCAGCACTTGTTATTTTTGGCCCGGCCTGACATGATTGCTTTGGAAAGCACTACAGCAAGTGGGAACAGTGTAAAGACCACATACATATGCAGGTCAGGGAAGGCTTCACTGACGAAATGACAGCTAAGGTTCACAAGCAGTGATAGAAGAGCCAGGCAGCTACCAAAGAGAGCGATATTATGGCTGCAGAGAAGAGCAAGTGCAAAGGCAGTGCCCTTGTTGAATTCTGGAAACAGGGAAACAGGCTGCAGAAGGTGCAGCAGAGACAAAAGGATCCAGGGGGCTGGGGGCGGGTCATCCTCAGCCCTCAGATAACATTAGCTGTGTGGGCTAGGAGGACACAGATCATCCACAGAATGGAAAACAAATGCAAGGGTTCTACAGGACAGAGGACTGGCCAGCAAACAAGAGACTGCCCCCCCCTCACCCCCAAGAAAGAGGTAACAAAGCAAAGAGAATCAGAAAAGCATGCTACAGGAGAAGCAAAGGAGTGGCACATAGGACAGTGACACGAGGACCGAACAGGGCACTGGAGTGTCCATCTAGCCTACTGTGAACTATGTCAGAAACCACATGGAGCAGAATGAGCTGAACCTGGAGCTGGCTCAACAGAAAACCAGGAAGAGATTCTGGATCACTTCCTCAGTGAATAAATTAAAGCAAAGCAACAAATGAAAAAGCCTGGCCTAATGTTAAGCCCATGGACTTTTATGTTCTGACATAAATTCCCCGTGACAACATATGCCACATAAAATCTTCAGAAACTTAGAAGCTACTTTAGTCATCAATATTTTTTAATGTTAAGACATATTCTCAGAAAGTTTGTACATTTAGTTTAACCTGATATGTAGCTTTGGCTGTCCTTTGGCTCACAAAACTCATAGCAATCCTCCTGCCCCAGACTTCTGAGAACTGAAATTAGAAATATGACTCCTACCCCTACCCTCAAAACAGATGCTGAGACTCATGGCCAAATGTTGGGCAGAGTGCAGAGAGCCTTGTGGAAGAATGGGGCAGTGGTAAGAAGGACCCTGAGGGGACAGGAGCTCCACAAGACCAACAGAGCCAACTAGCCTGGGGACGGGGGTGCCCTGTGGATTCTGAAGCACCAACCAAGGACCATGCATGGACTGGACATAGGCTGTCTACAAAGATGTAGCCAATGGGCAGCTCGGTCTTCATTTGGATCCCCTAGTAAGGGGAGCAGGGTCTGTTTCTGACATAAACTCTGTTGCGTGTTTTTCAATCACTTCTACTGGCAGGGCGGCCTTGCTGGACCACTGAGGAAGAGGATGCACTCAGTCCTGATGCAACTAGATGTGCTAGAGTGGTTTGGTGGTGGCGGAGCTCCCTTTTTCTAAGGAGTAGGAGAAGAGGGAGGGAGGAAGGGAGGGACAGAGTGGAGAAGTAATACTTTTAAAAAGTGTTACCCTTCTATACCTGTATATTTTTAGTTCATTCTGAGATTTATACCATCTCCTCACTGCCTCCATGTCTCTGTCTCCTACTGTCTTGAAAATGAATATACACCTGCACATGCATGCACACACATGCACACACACACACACACAGGCACATGCACATACACACACAGACGCGCGCGCGCGTGCACACACACACACACACACACACACACACACACACACACACACACACACACACAGGCACACATACACATCTTTCCTAGCTGGAGTTTTTGTAATACCTTGCCATATTGTATCAGAGACTCAAACATAATCCTCTTCTAAGACTGACCTGCAAACCAATGAGGCTTGACTAGGTTGCAGAAGTGGCAACAACTTGATTGTGCGTTTTTTTCCCCCCAGGAGGGAATTGAAAAGAATCTTGTTTGTTAATCCTCCTACAAGGAGTTTTATGGCATCTTTATTCCTTCTTAAAAGCAGCACAGAGTATTTCCTAGGAAGTGGAAATCAGATTTCATGTAAATACTCTCACAAATGTATGTACATTTTTGACCCGAGCAAGAGTTATGTGAGCTTATGAATGAGCTAGTGGCATGGATGCCAGGGGAGGAGTCAAGCTTGACTACATCTAGAGCGTGTGTCAATGGTGTCCTGCTGCAGCTCAGTGTGCTTTCTATGGCCAGACAATACACATCTCATCTGTCAAGAGCTGTGTTAATCAGCGTATAACCCCGGGAGAAGGCACCTGGTACAGAGAGCTCCCTTCTACAGAAGCACACGTGCACTGAGCAAACACATACCACCAGACACTTTTCCTTTTGCTCCATTTCAACGAGAGGAAAGATCAGTTAGGGACAAAAGGCATATTGGGAGTTCTCTTTAGGGAAAATATCTTTTTTCCTCTGTGATCCAAGGTGATACTTATTCCATGGAAATGTCAGCATGAGCAAGAGAAAATTTTAATTAGCCTAGATGCTATTATGAACAACAGTAGCTAATATTTATTGAGTGTTTAATATGGTTTATGGACTATGTGACCTGGGCCACATGCATAATCTCGTGGATTCCCTGGAAAAAAAAAACCACTGTGAATTAAGTACATCCAAGCCCTTACTCTACAGATAAGGAAACAGAGGCATAAGGAATAAAGAGGACTTGCCCAGGACTGACATCTCATGGAGGTGGCAGAGCTATAAGTGTGAACACAGAAAATTAGATCCTCCTGCCCATGAGAGATACTGTCCTTTAGCTCACAACTCATAGATCCCAGAGAGCATACCCCTGACATGCAATTTGTTTCTCTGCTTTCTTTTCCACAACCAAGGACCATCATCCCATTTCAGTGAAGAGAACGCCAAAGTGCAAGGTTGAAGCAGGTGAACACAGAAATTAACCCAGGCACGAAAAGAGAGCTCTGTTATTAACTCAGTCCTTGGCGCAGAGAGAAGCACTTCCATCCACTATGCCGATGTTTCCTGTGCAAAGTTCAAGCAATGCGTTATTTAACACAGGCATCATTTTCAACTATTACCAATAATCTGTTACCTACTTTGTGCCACCATGCCTTTATGCTATCTGCTGCGACTGGATACACAGCAGTACAATTCCTGCCACCCGAAATTGTAAAGTTGAGAAAACAAAGCACAAGACCTCATGAAATACTGGAATTTACTGTTGCTACACATATCCGCAAACACACAGAGTGAAGCCAAAAGTAAGCAAGTGATTATTTAACTCAAAAGGCTCAAGATATTGTTAGGACTTACAAGTTTCATGTAACTTGGTCTTAAAGAAGTATAGGGTTTCTGAGGAATGTAAAGATATGTGGGTCATGTTACCTGAGATGGTGCAGAGTTCAGAGCCATAGCTCAAACGGAAGATCTAGAACACCAGGGAAGTTCAGGACACATTTTACCAGTGAAGGGATAGCTCATCTCAAGTGCAGAACCCCACTTAAAGAAGATACATTTATTGTTTGGTTGGTTTTTATTTTAAGTGTCAGCAATTCAAACCTACAGAAAGGAAATGAAACCTCCTGCCAACTTGAGGGTTGGTAGATGGTATCTTTTTCCCTCCAGCTGTCTGTGGTTCCCACGTCAGCATGGGCATATGTACACTGAAAGCAGAAAGCAGCCTTGGTGAAGTCTGATGAAAAAACTGTCAGCCATGTGCTTAGCTGCCTTCCATTTGCACTCGCTGCCTACTTTCCCCTAATCAATTCAAGGTGTGGCTTTAATACATTATTCTTAACCTTTCAGAATGCTCACATGGTTCTGTTGTTACTGTAATTCTGCTTTCTAGAGGGGACATTCATTCTTCACTCAGGGACTGTGTTTCTCAAATACATGCCCCATGCCAGATCACTGCTACAGGTCAATGGTCACCTCAGTCTTAATGGACTTACAATGTGTCTGAGGGACACTAAGAGTGAAGCTGTCACAGGACACTAGTCCAAAGCTGGGGCAGCCTTCATATGTGCTGCCATTTGATCGCAGATAAATCTTCACTTCTGCCTGGTGCATACTGCAGGCTCTCCAGATAAATGAAGTTTTGATCTAGGTCGTGCAGAATGAGTCGCTGTTCACTATGTAGCTCAAGAGGCAAAGGCATTCCTAAGTAGATATAGAAGGTAAGAACACTGGGACCTCGATAACTGCCAAAAAGAGACCCAGAACTGACTCCGCAACAGGGAAAGAAACAAGAGAGATTAGACACTGCTTCACATTAGAACCTTATCCAGCAATCATATTTACATCCTGCAGACAACCACAGAGAGCGATGTGAGGAGTGGACAGAGGGGCACCGATCATAATGGATACTCGTGTGCATCTAACCATAGTCTAACAACAACAGCAACTGCAACAATAGTGAGAGTCTAGTTTTATCTCGTGAGCTTCTCTACTTTCTTCAACGTAAGTGAAGAAACTATAATATGTGAACACTTAGAGGTGTAGTTTGCCAATCAAAAATAAGACAAAATCCATGCCTTGTATTTCCCAGACTCTAAGGCAACGACATGCATCTCAGACTTGTCATTATGACTCTCTGGGTGTTTTCTTAGACTACTTGTCACAGAACGTGTTTTCTAACACAGTAACACAGGTAGTCAAACCTTTGAGTTGAAGAATGAAGAAGGCTGTCTCTCCTGCTGGGCCACAGGAATTTCCAGCCAGACTCCAAAGCATTGCCTGGCTTTCATTAACCTAGACCTGTGCTTTGAAATGCATTTCAGGATCCGAGGATTAGCCAAAATAGACTTGAGATTGGCGAGACATGTCTACACCCTGATGGCGACTCTCTGTGCTCAACTCCCTGAAAGAAGATTCTGGAACTGTGAGAGAGGAACGATGTAACAGCACTGGCAATGGGCTACTTGGATATTTAATTATCTGCAATAAAAGATTGAACAAAATAGTAGACACATCCTGCATACTTGTTTTTAAAAATATGTTAGCTTAACACTGAGTGTTTATGTGGAGATATGATTTAAGTAACTCTTTGTGTAGGTGATCCAAATTAACTGGACAGATGTTTGGGAGTTAAAACATCTACAGTAACAACTAAATTTCTCTTCTACACAGATATTCTGTTAGAGCTTAACAGCACTTCACAGGCCCACTTTTGCCTGAAGCTCTTAATACTATGAATTAGGGAAGACAAGGCTTCCACACACAATGACTGCCCAGAGTCTGGTTCTTGTGGATATTTCAACAACAACTGATACAAATACGAAATGGATGCATAGCAAGAAATCCAAATACCTGAATGTTTACCTTAGTCTCTTAATAAAGAATAAAAATAAACACCTGTCCCCTTATATCACGAATGTGTGTGTATGTATTCATACGTGTGTGTGTGTGTGTGTGTGTGTGTGTGTGTGTGTGTGTGTGTGTGTGTGTCCCATTTGTGTGCTTTGGGGAGCAGAACAGGACATCAGACAGAGTCATAGACAGTCGATGTGCTGCTGTATGGGTGCTGGGAACTGAACCTGGGTCCTCTGCAAGAGCACCAACTATTCTTAAACTTTAAGCCATCTCTCTAGCCCCAAGACTGTAATTCTAATGTGGAGGCATAGGATCAAAAACAAAAAGTGTGTGAGCACAGCTTAGTAATAAAGCGCTCCTCTCTTGGCATCCACAGTGTCCTGGGTTTGATCTCCAGTACAGAGGAAACAAAGCAACAGCCAGCATGAAATGGCTGCATCAGCGTTAACTTAATATCTGAATAGCTACCATCACAATGTCTTCCCTTCCATTATCTAGCTTGAACTCCACCTGCATGTCACAAAACAGATAACTGCTTATGTCCACTTGGGACATGAAGAATGAGTCTCAGATACTGCACCAAGAAAATCAAAGCCATGCTAGAATTCTCTTAGTTGTATTCCTAGCTCAATGTCATTTCTTCAAAACCGGTAGAAAATTTCTCTCCTTTAATCAATATAAAGAAATTGTGGACATATGACCACAGCTTATCTTATATTACTGTGATCATCTAATAATTGTTTCTCCTGTCTCTTTGCTAACAATAGAGACATATTCAGAGTAAAATTTTGCCCTAGGTATTCACCAGGTCTGTCTTTAACTAACTTTAATGTTTGCAGGTTGCAATGTACACTCAATGCTCACTGGGATCTGTATTAAACAGCCTTCTGAAAGTATCTGATGCAACTAACTTGAAAGGAGAAAATTCCACTTTTGCTTGTTGTTTTGAAGGTTCCAGCCCATGATCTACTGTTCTCATTGACTGTGGTGAGGTATAAAATCATGACAGAAGTATGTGGTCAACTAGAATCACTCAAGTCATGATCCTGGAGCAGAGAATCAGAGAGAAGGGCCAGGATCTCACATTCCCCCTTTAAGACCTGGGGTGCCTCTAAGGGCTTAGGGATATCCTCACCAAACTCATAGCTCTAAACTGGGGACCAAGTTTTTAACACATAAATACCTAAGGGGTATTCAAGATCTATACTGCGGCAATATATATCTTTTCTTTTTGTGGTCACTATTACTCCTTTAAGACTCTTGTCAAAGTTTCAGGCAAAGGAATGTGTGTGGAGATGAGGGTTCATTAAGGGAACATCTAATTTATAATGTGCATGCTAATCTTGCAGCCATCTACTGAAAGGAGATGACTTCTTGCATCAAGACTGTGATAGAGCCACAATACAGAAGGAATTTGGGTTATTGAATGACTGATGGACATAAGTCATTACCCCTCTAGCTTTCTCACTTAGCCTCCATCAACATGCACTTGAACTGTTCCATTTGATCAAAAGATAAACAGCTCTTATTATGTCAAACAACTGAAATTTGTATGTTGTTTATTATTGCTGCAGCCTACCAAATTTAATACAGCTCTCCATTATAAGCATCTAATATTTACAAAGGAGTAATATTCAACAGACTTTAAAATAGCATGCATTGTAAAGAGATTTTAATCTGTTATTCTAAATTGCTGATTCTGAGAATACATTTAATGGAGAAAACACAGGAATACAATGCTACACTTTCAAACACAAGCATAATCATAATTTTTATAATCAATCGAATTTTCTATCAAATAAAGCCTCAGGTCATGAAAGACAAATTATATGAAGCACATATTGTAATATGAAACTTGTATCAAGATACTCAGGACATACTAATAAGTAAAGCATGGATGGACAAATCTAATTTAAGTCAGTCCTGCTGAGTCATTCAAGATAGCTATCTATCCAAAATGAATATAATCCATTAGCATCAAAATAACAAAGTCTCTTAAATTTAGAGGAATTTCGTTCTGTTATGAGTTTTATCAGCATGACACGAAGATAATATTCATTTATCAAACAGTAAGGGCATTGTTTTGCACTCAAATAATTATCAGTTAATGAAGCTTAAAAAAAATAAGAGTCCCTCACATTCAGATAGAATTATTCTCTCTATGGTGCTTACCCTCATATTCCTTAATACCTAAAATGACCCCCAGTGTGAATGAGGTCAGCTTATCTAAGCTCAAAAACAATAGAATGTTTTACTTTCTCAGCAAAATAACCAGAATATTACAAATCATTCACATCATTCAAAAACTGAGTCTGACCTTCTGTTTGGGTACACCCTTTTTCATGTACAGCAAAGCTGTTTCATCAGAGAATATCTGTGTCCTTGTAAAATAAAACATGTTATAAAAATCAACCCATGAGATGGGCGGGGGGCAGAACTAAGGGTTCACTAGGAGTCACACTGAGTCAGATCATGAACACTGAGGTATATGCCTACAAATCTGATTTGATGCTATATATTCCCAGATATTTTGGTTCCTCTTTCATAATATTAACAAGGAAGATGAGAGACACTCCTTATTTCAAGCTAGAGTATTTAATACAGGGGGACATAAAGGTTATTTGTTTAATTTTTTTTTTAGTTTGTAACAGGGATTTTTCAATTTTTTTTTTTTCACTCAGTGCAATTGCACTTACACAGGAAAAAAGAAAGCAGGAGATGGCCAATTGCAGAAAGCCCCTGGAAGTTCTGAGCAGCTGATACAAGACTCAAGGAGGCAGCACTGATATAGGCACCTGCTTCATGAGGGATTGGAGGGGACTGTGCCTTCATTTCTTCCTTTTTCCAACTCTCCAGACGACATTGCCTACGTGGGCTGTATCTAGTGAACCCTTCAAAATTGCTTTGTTTTGTCTTATTATACATACTGTAAAGTGCTCCAGAGACAAGTGCCTTGCTGGAAAGAACAGCCTGCTGGAATGAATGAAATAGCCAAATCATCTCCTGATACTGTTGTTGGGAGCACCAGACAGACGCAGAGCCTGTGCTTAGCATAATCAACCATCCTCCTGGAAGGCTGGTTATAGGCGCAGCCCAGATCCCCAGTGAAAAGCACACAACCTAGTAAAGTACTCTATGACAGAAAGGTGTACATAATGTATAACTGAAATATCCTTTACATCGCTATTGTTAAGAGTCGCAAGTTTTCTCTTTCCAAAAGGATCTCATTTTCTAAATTTCTTAAACACACATTCATTCATCTAACATGAACTATCATGTCCGAAGGGAAGCATGCTCAACTGAGAAGGGTTAGCAGAATCAGGGACAACATTTACTTGGCGAAGTGATTGCATAAAAGGTTCCTGTTTTCCCAAAGCATATCGGAGAACTCTGCTTGTCAACCTCTCTCATCATAATCTGGAATCCATGACAAGGTAATACCATGTGGATGGATAGCAGTCCCAGACACATTCAACTGACAGCCATGCCTAATCTTCACTCCAGATACCTCAGCTGAAGAACAGCAACTGTCCTTACAAGCTGCATTTAGTGATAGTTTGTGATAATACTTGAGGAAGTTGCAAGCCCATTTTATTCTTGAATAGAACTTTCTTTGTTTGTCTGTGGTTTCCTGGATGATTTCCTCCTCATAATGACCTTTGATCACAAGAACCCAAAGTCTGAAAAAGAAAACTGTTTCCTTGTTCCAATTATAATGTTAAAACAAAACAAAAGTTGCTTTGTGTACAGCTTGGGGTTCACTCTCTTGGGTCCCAGGGTAACGTTTCATACATGTGAGTAGGCTTTGGAAAAAAGATAATGCAATCTGCTTATAACTACAGATAGGGTTTTGGCTCATCCATCTGTGTTGTGTAAGACGGACTGTATATAAAATTTGAATGGAGATTACAGAGGTTCAGTTTAGCAAGATTAAGGTGTGATTAGATTGACCATTTAGCAATTTCAGATATTTTCCATTAAAGGAAGTCTGTATTTATGAAATGTCTCAGCCATTTTTAAATAGTGTACTAGAGTGGAAAAATGGTTACATCTAAGATATAGACACTTAACTTTCATGAGTTTTTCTCTCTAGTCTGTTATTCTTTAAGATACAGTCTTCCCATATTTTATTTAAAACAATCCAAATCATAGCCCTTGGTATGTCTTTGATTTCTGCTTTCTAATTCTGTTTTCTTTTGTGTGTACATGGATACATGAGTGGATTTAATGTTTACATGTGTGAGTATTTGAAGAACAGGGCACAATCTAAGGTGTTATTTCTCAGGCTTCATCTATGTCCTTTGAAACAGGGTCTCTCTCACTGCCCTGAAGGCTAAGAATTAGGTTAAACTGGCTGGCCAATGAGCCCCATGGATGTGTCTTCTGATCACTCCCCAGGATTGCGATTACAAGTGTATGTCCCCCATCCCCATGGGTTCTGAGAATCAAACACAGGTTCACATGCTTGCATGAAAAGCACTTTGCATTATCTATTTTCCCAACTTTTAACCTTGGTTGCTTAAGATATTACACAGCCACTCCATATTTAGAAGGAGATATCACCTATACACCTTTTGAAAGACCCTAGGAGTGATAAACCACTAATACACTAAGGGAAATTTGTACTTACTATTTCCCTAGAAATACAGGGGATCATACAGAGATTATGGCTTCTGTTGAGTACCTCTGTCCCTTAAGATACTAGGTTCTTCAAAACCAGCAACAAATTGTAGGAAACAACTTGTAGGTGACTTTGTGACATTAGTTTCCTGGGGAAGCCTTAAATCCATTTTTATACTAACATCTGAGATATCTTGCAGAAAGACAAATATACAATTTTCTTTAAATAATAGCATTCTGCCTACACTTTATGTGAATATAAGCCTGTTTATTCTTAGAACTCCTATTAAGATTCAAGGAATACAATTTGGAAAAACAACAACAACAACAGGAACATAAACAAAAATCAATTGTACTAAAAATACATGGGGCTATAGACTATGTTTCCAATGCTTGCTGTTGACACTTGCTAGCTCCCTGACTTAGGACAAGCTGCCTAACCTCTCTGAAATTCATTCTCACCTCACTAAATCCCACTGACATTTATTGAGTGTATGTGGTGTTTCAGGCACATGCTTACTAGCTAGGCTCAAAGAGCACTACAGTAAACTAAATAGACATGTATCTTCCCTGGTAATTTAGGGTCAAGTTAAAGAACGAATCCTTACATGATACAATTGTACTTAGGGCTGACAAGCATGAGAAAGGCAAAGAAAACCAAAGGAGATGGTAACACTAAGAAAGCCTGTATTCACTGAGTGAACAAGGATGTTCTCTGAAGAGATGACAATGCTGCTGCTGAATGAGCTATGAGGAGAAACATAGATCCAGCTAAGCAAAGCACGGCGGCAGAGTATTCTAGAAAGAGAAAGAAACATGGAGAAAGAACAGCTGTGAACGTCAACCTCTTATAACGGAGAAAATGAAAATCTTATCCAAATTACATATTAAATACATCCATGCTACAAGCTCCTCCTGTAGAAAGGCTTGTTATGCCTTCTGACGCTGCAGAAGCTCAGCTACAAATAGTTGGGGCTGCACTGTGGGGCGATTGAGAGCAATTACAGGGAAGCCAGACCTCTGTCCTATGGCTCAGACCTGCTCATGCAGTCTTGAAACACTAAGACATGCGAAGGTTTACTTCCCAGCATTTTCTGATTCCTGTTAGAAAAGCAGCATCCATAGAAAGAGAAAGCCAGTTGCAGGATCATTTCTGGAAAAGACACATTTCAGAGTTCTCAGCCACAAACCTGAGCCATTAAGTCATAATTCATATGGTTAGGGAAAAAAACCATTTAAAACTTGCAAATGAGCTTGCCACAGAAAAGTTACCAAAGGAGAATTTCACGACCCCATGGTTTCCAAGGCACGGAGTCCAGCTTTCTAGAGATTTCCACAAGTCTGGACTGACTATCAGCACAACCTTGGGCCTCTCGTACAGCTTTTAAGTGGTAACCTATTGAGACTATTTATGTGTCAAATGGATTAGACCCAGGTCTGACTTCAGAGACAGAGCTTTCCTATCTACCTGCTGCCCTCTCCCATGAGGAGGAGAAAGCGCATGCAAGTTTCCCAAATGAATGTGAAATTCTACCACTAGAAATGTTTGAGTTCCAATGTACCTGGCTTCCAAAATAGAATCTGCAAGGCTGGGGGTAGAGGTAGCGCCATGGATTAATGGCATTATTTAAAAGGACCTTCTACAAGAGAATACTGGTTTTGACCATCTGAATTCATTACCTTCTTAAAGTCAAAATCATAGCTAAAGAACATATGACTCAATTTTGTCAATACATGCATTATATGCAAAGTAATAAATTACGGGGAAATATTGCATATTGGACTTAAAGGAATTTCTATGAAGAAAACTCTACTTCCCAATGGGATAGCTTTTGGACATGGGGCCTCCAGGGAGGAATTAGGTCATCAGAGTGGAGCCCTGTGGTAGGATTAGCACCCTAGAAGAACAGAGCTGGAAAGCCACCCCCAACCACTGAATGAGACAATAATGAAAAAGGTAGTTTTCTGCTGATCAGGATGAGAGCCCTCAGTGGTTATAGCAGGTCCACTGACACCCTGATCTTGAGTTTTCTAGCAACCTCCAGAAGTAGAAAAAAAAATATTGAATTGTCTAAGGTACACAGCTTTGGGTTTCTAGCAGATAGGCCGGAGAAAGACCAGTATATAAAATCCAGGGGCCATCCTGGGTGGCAAGGAACAAGAAAGCATTGATATGAAATATTAAGAGCTGTGGCTTCTGAATGGAAAACAGGGTTTGGGTTGGAGAACAACTTTTTTTGGTTAAAAATAGTGTGGTATTTGGCTATGTATTGTTTCTCCTCTGAGAATGCTGCTTCCAAGGATGGCTTTCTCTAACACATTCCTAGCTTCAAGGTCAACAAAATTAAAATAATATATAACAAGTTTAAGAATATACATGTCATTTATTTCAGTCAAGGTTATGAGACAGATGTAGAAACCCAAAGTCAAATGCTGGCCAAAAAGTATCTTCACCTTCACAAAATGACCTAATGTGTATTCCTGTAAGAAAGGTATGCCCAATGGGGATTGTAGCAGAGTCACTTTTATTTCTGAACTTTTCTTCTTTCTCACTGTACATCAGACATGACTAATGAAGCTGGTAACTTATTGTGGAGCTCAGTTAATTTGTTGCCTAGCAGCTTCCTCCATTTTGAGTTTGAAAGACATAATTTTATTAGTCACCCAATACAAAGTTGTTAGCTTTGAGATCACCTCATATACATAGAAGTAACATTATACAAACTGATAAGCTTATATTTATATATTTAGGAATACATAATATGTGTCCATGTATGTATGTATATGTGACCTCAATCAAAGAAAAAGAGATCACAAATCCGAAACAGAGAAAGGAAAGGGTGTGTGGTCGGTGGGGTACAATGTTTCCATTGGATGGAAGAGAGTGAAGGGGGAATGATGTGATTACAATTTCAGAAGTATAATTATTATTATAAATGAAAAAGTTAATATCCAGTGACCTCTCTACCTATGCAGAGTGTTGACTGGCTTGTTGTCCAACAGGTCCTCTGTCTCACAGATAGCTGCTGTGAGTCCATGCGTGAATGACCCTGTCATATTCAGAGCATTATGGGAAGGGGGCAACACTCCTCTGAGAACTCTGGCCCTTGACATCCTTCCTTCCCCTCTTGTATAATGTTCCCTGAGCCTTAGTAGGGGAGGGTATGTGTCATAGATGTTCCACTCAGTCCCAAGCCCTCTATAGTCACTTATTCTCTGCACCTTGACCATATATAGGTCTCTGTCCTAAGTGCCACATTTGCCTAAAGACTCTTCTTTAATGAGGGAATCTTGTACCAATCTATGGCTATAGAGATAAGTATTTAGAAGCCAGCTTATACTTATGTTCCTACTTAAAGCGATCATGGCAGTTGATGACCACTAGAGCAAGGGAGTCAGGTTTCTTCAGGGCCATCGTTTACATTCGGTTATCTCCGGGAGATAACATCCTACACCTATGCACAGATGGGTACCCCTAGTTGACCTTAGTGGGTTAAAGAGGGAGGTGGCAGACAAAGAGGGGGTGAGAAAGAAGAAGCAATTAAGAAGACAGATATGGATGTTGAGAGGATAAAATAGGGGAGGGAGACTAGAAAGAGGAAGAAGAGGATGTGAAGTTGGGAGGAATATATAACAGTACTTTAAAAAAAAATACAGGTGAAAGGAGCAACAGGAAGGCTTTCATGTTAATACATGTAAATGTAGACTGTACCAAATTTGTCTCCAAATCAAGCTGGACAACCTGGTTTATAATTTTTTACATTTCATTTTCATTTCTGAGTCCTCAGCCCAACAATGATGCTGACTGGGTGTCAAACACTCAAACACAGGAGCAACCACAAACCTCGTCTCTGTTTCATCTTCTTCCCTCAAGTGTCTCTTATGGTTCCTGGTGTGGCATGGAGGGAAAAAAAATGAGGAGCCTGAAAATTCTGATTTTCAAATAACTTCACTTACAAAAATCCTCAGGTTTGCTCATGGCCCCTATCTTTGCTAGTACAGTACAGTGCAGTTTCTGTTCACACTTTTGTGACCCAGGGATCTTGTAGAACTGAGAAGAGGCTCATGCAAGGGTGCCAGTACAAAGTGTAAGTCATTAGCTGGTGGCCGGAATAGAGCTTGCTATGTGAGAGGGATTATTAATAAACAGTCTACCTTCATTTCACTTTCATTTTATGTCTCTTAGAAGCATGTGCCAATTTTCCTTTCCTTTTTTTTTTTTTTTTCCTTCATTTTTTTTTGTCTTCAGTAAGAAGAGGCTTTAAGAAGCCTAAACACTGAATAACAATCACAGGGTGGAAGGCATGCTTTGTACTGTGTAAAAGGGACCACTGGGGCTACTGTATAAGATATTTTTCCTACTGTAACTGATTGCCAAATTATCACAGCATCAACGGCACGAGAGTCTACAAAACGGCTTTATTAACTCAGAATGCTGGCTTATTATGAATCACACTGGCATGAAAACAAATGGTAATGCTTGGTTCACAAAAAGACATGTGGGCTTGCAGAAGTTGGAAACAACACAATATTCACATATTAACAACCTATTTTACCACTTGCTCTGCTTTCTATTTGATTGTAGACATTTGCATAGTGCATAAAAACGGGCAACCTAAACATTTCAGAGATACCAAGTGGTGTGAAGTCAACCCGTTTGGAATCACAATTCTGTTAGTCCAGGTGATATTTGCAACTGTCATTTTGTTCTGAATAAGGGATTGACAGGACCAGGTGTGTAACCAAGGAAGCTAATTTTGTCCCTTTGAGGTTTTCAGTGTGGGAGAGCAACCTGGCTGAAGTCACATCTTTGCAGGCCAGTCCCCACAATGCTCTTCTAGCCAAATGCAATTCATTGGCAATGCAATGGCCTAACCTCTGACATTTTAATGAAAGGTTTGCATGCACTAGAAAGGGCTACCATCTGACTTGAAGATCGAGATAGTAGGCTGTTAGGAGTAACAACCACTAACCAAAGCCAAGGGGATAGAGATTGCATGGCCCACTTCTATCACAATTAGCCACTGGTGGGAAGAGTCATGAAGAAGACATATGCCTTTTTGCTACCCTGTGTGGTAAGACTGGGCTATAATTCTTAGAAATTCTATATAGAATCCAATGTAAGGCCAAATTGATGATATAGAAAGAGCCGTTATCAGATGTCACCATGTACCAAGCCTGCCAGTTTCCTGAGATGTAGGCACGAGATAAGCCTACATTACCAAGGCAGAGATTTTCAATAAATAATTTTTATTGAGAAATCTGAGGTATGTCCAAAATATATGCATATTTTCTCTACAAGTCACATTCCCCAGCAATCTATAAATAGACTGTTAGCAAAGTAATAAAGGCACGTGTTATTTTTATTCCTTAGCAACTAGACAAAACCCACTTGTCCCTTCACTTCATTTGCCCACTAACCAGACATCTAAAAGTCATAAAATTAAAGTGTGATGCTACAGCTATTTGCATTTGCACTCAAGAGTGACACCAGTGGCAGTTATTGCAAGACAGAGCCCAGGAAATCACTTACTTGAAAAGAGGATATAAGAAGGCCAGCACTACTCAAACTGTTTTTTTTTTTTCACATGTGTTATATGAGTGGACGTGTGCTATCAAACCTTTGACAATTTCTTTCTTTCTTTTATTTTTTTCCTTTGACAATTTCTAATGCCACCTCCTTTCTGAAGGGAATGCATGAGAGGCACATGGATGGCAGAGACGGACTTGAGGAAATAGCCACTGGGTCAATTGGTTTGGTTTATTTCATATTTCTGATTTATTCTTAGAATTCCACACTTACTTGGGTAAACTGCCCAGCAACTAGTATATGAAGGTTTGTGTCTACAATTCCTTTTTCAAATATCTAGAATCTAGGCATGGTGGCACACACCTTTAATCTCAACATTGAGGAGTCAAAGAAGCAGGCTGATCTCTTTGAGTTCAAAGCCAACTTGGTCTACAAGGTGGGTTCCAGGACACCTAGACTACATAAAAATACCCTGTTTCAAAAGACACTACATTCCTGATTTTATGCTTCTAGCATAAAATGGTTGCAGACATGAAGCTGAACTCCACTCTCTGCTGTTCATCGCCTTCAGCAGTAAACACTCCATGGTTCTTTTGGCAGGGAGCTCAGGGTGAGAATGTGTCACACTTCCCCACCTTCATGGATCTTGGATTTCTTCAATCATAAGCACATAATAGTTTCCTTCTTCTTTTAAAACAGGGACTTCATATGTAGCCCAGGTTGGGTGGGATGACAATCATGTGGCAACGTGAGGGTTTAAGTAAATTTGCTAATAATATTTGACCACAGCAGATATTTCTTTGGCAGCAGAGGTATGGAATTTCTTACAGAAAAAAACATTATGGATATAAGACCAAACAGAACCTGGTTAGGCGAGGTCTGTTCTCTAAAAGATAAAACACTTTTAAATAGTACAATAGGGCAAGTGACCGAATAAATGAACATTTTTTTCGTTTTATCTTTTATACTACTGTCTATGACAAACACAATCTATGTACACCTTGATAAATTCTTGACGTTAGATCCATAAAATTGACCCCTTATGCAAACAAATTTTCATCGACACTTCATCAGCAGTATCAAAGCAAAATATGACATGTGTTTTTCTCTCAAGGAAGTTATTATATAATTAGGCTCACCCAATAAGAGACCATGAAAGAAAGATTACAAGGTAATCTGCATGACTTTTACGCTCGTGTAAGGCAAGCAGGGTTGGAATAATTAATGGATTAGGTTGACTCCACTGGGCATGTTCTAGGTGTCAATCCCTCTTCTGCTTATTTCACATACACTAATTTGTCTGTTCTTCAGAAGAAACATATAAACTACATTCCTATGTTTTCTTGTCTTAGAAATCATTAGATCAAGAACTGATGAATTAAGCAGGGCACAGTCCACATGGCTGGAATATGACACAAGGGTAACACAATAAAGAAGGGCTAGTTTGAGTATGATTATGGATTGGAGCTAGCAGGCAGTTCAATGCTGAAGAAATTTCCCAATGGTAGCCAAAGTGTTTTCTATTCTTTCTGGAATCATCTGATCTGTCACTGGTTTATCAGAGGGAAACGCTCCTATTCACTATCAATTGAGATAATGTTCCAACTGTGTTTGATTTTAATTTTAAAAACTGCATTCCTCAATAATGGGGAAATTTGAAATCTTCCATTTCCTTCGTTCACATGCTCCATTCATGCCAAGTTTGCATAATTGAACAAGGCAACGGAGGAGCCTTGAATTCTATAAATACCTCTGTGGCTCAGGACCCACCAATGAAGTATAAAAGGGTAAATATTTTCAGCCCATGGTAAAGACTCTCAAGTTTTAAAATACATGTTCTAAAATAAACGTCATTGGTTATATCACTTCAATAAATGTACTTTTTTTTTTTTAACAAAGAAAAGCCTTATCCATTAACCCACGTGCACAAGAACAGAGCCATTTGTCGTATTTATCGTTTGCCTTTCGATCAATTGATTATTGACAGACTGTTTCTTGTCTGAACAATACAAACAGAAATATCCATCTCCAGAAGAAAAATCCGAGTTCAGTCTCATTTCAAGCACAAAGAGAACCGGCTATGAACTGGCTGTGGTATTTCACCGAACTGCAAGCAGCTCTTACTGATCTCACATTGGACTGAATTTGTTACCATTTCTGTAGCAGTGGCAGAAGCATTACTTGGAGATATTATCAGCCCGCAGATAAAAACAGGCTTAAAAGGAGACTCCATACACATGAGAAAGTACTGTGAGTTTCAGGTACATCTGCTAATTACATTAATGGCAACACAGGTGGCCCCGTTTAGGTTTGGCTTTCGGCTCTTTATTAATTGAGATTATGTATTTAATTATTAAATGAATGACAGAATGAACCTTCCATCTTCATTCTTTAAGATATGTTCATCCAGATTTTTAAGTGTTTTCTTTAAAGTCTAACTGCAGAGAAAGATACATATACACACATATACAAATATACAACTTTGAGTATTTGTGGTGGTGTCTATGTCATTCAAAATCATTACAACTCCAAAGAAGTCTAAGCCTCTGGTTGCTCCCGAGAGCAACTAAGCTCTGCAAAGCAGGATGCATTATTTATTTTAGGACCTTTCTGGAGGTATGTGCAAATGTCTGATACACGGATCCTTATCCTGAACTACTGATAGGAGAGGTCCTTGAGTTTTGAACTTACAGAGCTAGGAAGGAAAGGACCCAGCGCTAAAACTGTGCTTTCACTCATATCCATACAATTCAACATTGGGGAGCAATTCCTAGTCTGACAGACAAGAAACTCTTCTTCTTAATAATTTTCATGAAATGAATGCCCCTGTACCAAGCTTCTTGTTAAATTCACACCCTAAGAAGAAACCCCTAGGTGGGCACAGAGAGGCAATTGTTACTATGATGATATTCTAAACTGCACATGCTGCCTGCAAAGTGTTGTCTTTTTCACTTCAGACAAGAGGACAAACTCATTAAAAAATGTTTGCCCTATTCTATGCTTTCTTGTGAAGAACAAGAAAACAAAACGTGTGTGTCACAAGCATGAAAAAGACACCAGAACAACTTGAAAGCATGTATAGGGTCTTGTTTTCTCGTTGTGACTATTTCCCTGACAATGACTGCCCCAACTGTTGCACACACTGCCTCTGCCAGTGGTTCTGCATTCAGCTGCACACAACACAACACAACACACTGGCTTAACTATTAGGCCTCTCAATGGAGCATGCAGAAAAGCCACAGCTAGCAGGATGCCTGGATGGCTCTGGCATCTTTCCTTTTTACTGGAAGCCACTGAGTGTAAAGAGAATGAATGGAGATTTATTGGCTTCCCATAGAGTGGAAAACTGCATATTTCCAAAAGGCTTAAGGTACATTTTTAAAGAAAGAGAAAAGTACTTCTCATTCAACTGCAAGCATTTGGAAATCCAAACATGACTTCTAAGTTATGAGCCAGGCTGTGCGTTCACCCTTTCAGACTTTTCCCCCTGTGTGTGGGGGAGTGATCCCACGGCCTCACACCATCCACGTTCACACCTTCACCCACTGAGCTATATTCACAGTTGTACATGGCATTTGCAGGAATGTTTCCTAATCGTCTTCATGAGAGAAATGCATGTATTAGAAAAGATTCTATGGCCAGCTAAGGATCTCTCTATTGTTATTCTTTAATTTCTCCACAGTTACCTTGTTTAAAACTGTCATAGCATAATTTTCTCCTACTGGAAAAATAGTAGTCATGACTTGCCTTTATGAGGATTATTTTTTAAAATTATTTTTAAGGTGTGTGCATGTGTGTGTTTGTGTTTGTGTATGTGTATGTGTGTGTGTCTGTGTGTGTACATGACTGCAGTTCCCAGCAGAGTCCAGAAAAGCATATCAGTCTGCTGGAGTTTGAGATTAGACAGGTCTGAATCACCAGGCATAGCTGTTGAGGTCCCAACATGTGTGCTCAGAAGCACAGAATGTGCTCTTAACCACTGAGCTATCCCACTACTATGAGTGAATCTCTTTTCTTTCTATTTTTAATTCATCACTGTTTGGCAGGCATCTCCAAGATTGCCTTTCTTATTCTCTCTTCTCCAAATATGCTTTCTAGAAACTGCCAATACTCAGTGAAACCTGCTAGAGGAGAGGCTTAATAAAATAAAATGTAAATCCACAGATCTAGTGAGAAAAGCCAGGAGAGACTCTAAGGGTATTTTTGTTGTACTACTGGTTCAACTACCTGATACACGTTGAGTTATTCTAAAATGAGTTTGGGGAAAGATTACTACCAATTTCATAAGATTGTTGTGATGATTACATGACATAATGCCTGTAAACGGCCACGTTCACCCACTCATTTCCTTGAAATGAAATTTTAATCATAATATGGATGCTTATTATATTAAACATAATTGTGCTTGCAGCCATTGCTGCAAACAAGCTCTTTGAATTATCCTGGCTCCAAGTTGAAATCTTATGAGAAGCTTTATAGGATTAGCCTTGAATTTAAACTCCTTGCATTAGAACGTCACCTAAGCCTCCCATAAGATACGTGGCATTATATGTGGCATTCAGCCTCTATGTGCTTTAGTCTCCTCAACTGCCTAAGACAGAGACGACTATTGTTTAACTGGGTTGGCTGTGTAAAGCTTTATGGTACTGGCTTATATAAGGCCTTTGAAGGCATCAAGTGTTAGAACAAAAACTCAGAGTCAAATCAGCAACACATTTGTTTGTGTGAGAGAGAAATAAGTTTGTTGTTGTGGTGGTGGTTGTTTATTCACTTTACATCCTGGTCAGCAACACATTTGATTCTGTAAGAACTCCTTCTTGGCCTTTAAGATGTGCTTTAAAAAAAAAAGATACGATAATTTTAAATGTTCTTGATCCTAAGGTTCTGCATTTAAGATTCTTTCATAGAAATAGCAGTGCTTTGTGTTGTCCACTAGAAAACAAGTATGCTTACAAAAATTTCAATAAAAGTAGAAACTAAGATTTTCCCCAGTAAGCCAACAATATATATGGTCACTAAAAATGGGAATAAAAATGTTAGAAATTAATAGAGCATAGAGTGTATAATAAGAAGGAGGTAGTGCCCTTCATAGACATTAATATACTTTTAGTAAATTTTAAAACCCTCTCTTCTCTTTATTTTTTAATTTAGGGTTTTATAATAATGACATTTATAACAAGGTAAGTCATAGATAATTTAGAAATTTGCAATGTCCAGTAAGTATAATCTTTGAGGATCTTTTTCTGTATTCCCTTCCTTCATTATCTAAACTTTTTTTAAGGTTAGGATAAACATTAACTGTCATGCATATGTGTCATGTGTCATTGTACCTGTATTCACTTATGTCCCACTTGGGTTCCATGTACCCTCCTATTGCTCTTTGGTTGGTTCTATTTCTTCCTTCTGAATTTTATGGCAAATATTCAATTACCCTTTTTCCCCTACTTAAGACATCTATTTTCCCTTTCATGAATCCCTTTCTAGTTTTATGACCTATATATAGTAATATATACACACATGTTCACACATATCTACAGCTTTAAATATAGATTTCACATTATGAGAGAAGACATTCAGTAGTTTTAGCCTAACAACAATTTCCAGTTCTATTCATTTTCTTGTATATGTTATGATTTAATTTTCCTTTACAGCTGCGTAACATTTCATTGTGTGTGTGTACCACAATATTTTTATCATCCATTGGTAGAGATAAAATCTGGTTCCATTTCTTGAGTATTATCAGTGCCTCAGCAATAAGCATGGATTGTTAAAAATTCCTTCTCTTCCTTTTCCCTCCAGTAAAAATACTGTGCCACGGACTCGATTGCGCATTCAAAACACGACCATAAATGAAATTCAATCCTTACCCATAAGATACAAGTCATGGAGAAGAGATTGATGGACAAACAGATGACCACAGTTCATGCAATTGAAAAAAGATTATCATCATCATCATCATCAACAACAACAACAACAACAATAATAATAATAAAGATGGAATATCTTGAAAATAAAGAGTATTCCAGAGAAAGTGATTGAATCAAATTTTCAAGATAAGTAGAACACAGAAGAAATATATGGAGCAGCACACAGTGACAAATGCCTGTAATCCCAGCACTCAATATTTGGCACAGGAAAACAGAGCGCTCACAGCCATCTTTGGCTGCATAGTGAATACCATGCCAGACTTGGCTACGTAAGACAAGATCCCAAAAAGATCCTCAAAATTTGAAGAGAAGAGGAGGAGGAAGAAGAAAAAAAAGTAGAGAAGGAGGAAGAGGAGGCCTGGAAAGGGTAGAAAGAGAGAAAAGGAATCGCTGCCTGTCCAGGTGATCTGTGCAGTTGGGCCTTTTATATAAGAATACCAAGTAGAGGAAATGTTCTAAGCTCAGGGGATTAAAAAATACAAGTATTACCTCTTTGCCAAGTGTGTTCAACCTCCTGACATTGTGATATGACATCACCATCTAAAAATATATTGGGCTGCATTCACAGCTCACCTGGGATGCGTGGCGCCTAGGAAGGACATGTTACATACACCTGAATACTATGCCTCTTGCACTAGCTCGAAGCATTAGGCAATATGCAAGTTTCTCTTTAAATTTGTGCATCATATTCCTCACTGGAACATCCAGTGCCAAAATAATAGTTGAAGAAGAAATTTATATCATATTATTCTGGGTAATGGAGATAGGAACAAATGGGCAAGGAATCCAGAAAGTCATGCTCTAACATGGAAGATGAGACAGATAAATTGTAAGATCCAGAGGAACAAGAATTTTTTTTGTGTGTGAAAATGTCAGAGAACATGTAGGCATGAAGTCTTGCTAACAGGGTCGCCTAAATATGACCTGAACAAGGATGATGTCAATAGACATGCTACCATGGAGGAGAGAAAGCTCATGAGGCCTCGGCCCTAGACAAGGAAATGGAGAGATGCTGCTACTGAGCTCAAGATATAGTCTTGCCCAGAGATGGGCACATCACTCGATTATCCAAAACCAAATGGTCAACATTAAAAATGCTTCCATACATGTAATATGATGGAGGCTGATCACATCATCTTTACGTCTTTAAGAATATATATAGTATACATACATATGTACATATACATGCACATAGTATATATCTATACACATAAATAACATATATTATATATAATATATGTAATATATATCACTTTTTTAAAAGGCCATGAATTTGTACAAGAACAAGGGAGAGGTAAATGGAAGAGCTTGGAAGGTGGAAAGAAAGGCAAAATGATATAATTATAATCTCAAAAAAGAAACAATATTAAAAATATGAAATTGATATGGTTTTAGTTTCAGAGATGATTCAATGATAAAGAGCATTTTTTTGCTCTTCCAGAGGACCAGGATTCAACTTTCAGCACACACATGGTGGCTCCCAACCATCTACTAGGCCAGTTCCAGAGGATACAATGCTTTCTTTTCAATTCCCACATTGTTCACATATGTACTGGCACACATGCATAGGCATAAAATAAATAAATACAACCTTTAAAAAATAGGTATGATCTACTATTCTAACACAGACACGTTCATTCTCATTTAGAAAGAAAGAAAGAGCTGTACTTTAACATATAAAGAAAAATTAATGGCTCTCCTTCTGTGTCTCAGGGATTAAGGTCCTTTAAAAGCCTCTGTAATAAAGTTTATCTCTAAAATGGAGAACCCATTCATTCATTCAGGTCACACATACTTATTGAGCAAACACTATGACCCAGAATATTCATTAATTGAGTTGCATGAGCTATGTCAGCAGATAAAATGAACACAAAGGCCCTCTGAACTTCCTCACTCTCTTTTCTTCCCCAGGAATATTCACAGGAAAACAACCCACTGTTTCTGTTTTTCAAAGACTTCACAAGGTTTTTTTGTTTTTGTTTTTGTTTTTAGGAATGTGCTTAACTGTTAGGGAAACAGTGGAATAGAAACAATAGTAATGGGAAGCTCATAACTCCTTGTCTTCTTTTCTCTTGAAACAGAAACCTATACGTTTGCATTTCTAAACTGCTTAATTTATTCTATCTAAATAAAACACACAAAAGAAAGAACACAAAAACAAAAACAAACAAACAAACAATAAATAAATAAATAAAACACAATATATCTGGATGTCTATGTAAATGTTGGTAGCCCAACAGCAATTTTAAAAGAAATACATAAACCACCGTGGGATCATTAATGGACATGAAGTCATGAAACCCCTTTAAGAAATGTGAAGCCAAGCCACAAGTCATCTAACAGTTCACGGATAACAACATCCTGTAATGTTGTACAATAACTTTAAAGCAGATTGAATGTAGTCTTGCAGTTTTCATATGGAGGAAACAAAAAGTCTGCATATTTTGTGATTTTTCTTTTTTTTGACACATTAATTGCTCTTCTATACACAAGAACAGAAGCAGCAGTACGCCATATTTATTCAATGCAGGGTGAGCCACAGGGGTTGTGGAACATTCTTTCTCCAACACTAGCCAAATTATCTCAGTGCCCAACTTGTAAGAGGCTGCAATAATACTCGATCATTCCAGAGTGCTGGTCGGGTTATGCATCATTTTAACAGCACGATGGCAGATTGTGATCATCTTCGTGTTATAGGAATCTAGAGATAAGTAGCAGGCATGGTGAGTCATTTTCATACGTCCTCATTCTGCATAGAAACCTTAAAGAGATAGTTAGAAATTGTGCCATGCTGGCATGGAATTCTCATTTCCTCCAAGACGAAGGCTTGTCTCTACTGATAGGGGTATTGGTGAAGCAGTCAATTGGGGCTTTTGGTATTTGCTATGGGGAAGATAGAAAGCAAACAAACAACCCCCCCCCGTCCCCCAAACACCAACAACTAGAGAGTAAGTGCATGGTCATGTCATTTGATCATGTGTTTTCTGGCTTCTGGACAAGAAGGTAATCTGGACAGGAGTAGCATCAACTGCTCATATATTCAGTCTCTAGCACGACACCACACACTTGTGCTTGTGGGTATCTAATAAATACCTGCTCACTGAATGATTCAGGCATGAGAGAGCGATCGACATAGATCACAATGTTCGATGAGTATTATTTTTCACTCTATTTCATAAATGTGCTCTATTAATCTGAGAAGCTGTCTTGTGGCCACTAGAATCCATCTTAAAACGTAAAGATTTTTTTTTTTTTTTGCTTGCCATCATAATGTATTTGTATGCAATGAGTGGCCACTGCTTAACTACTTGAATAAAAATGACATTCAGCATGTTTGTGACAATTCAACTGCCATCAACATCCGAATACCACATACAAAAAAAAAATATCATCATCAGAGATAATCAGTCCATTTGGTGGAGGCACAAAGCAGTTTGGAAGAACTTAATTGAAAACTGGACACAACTGGATGATGATTGATGACGAATGTGATGGTGATGAATTAATTTATTTCTTAATGAACAGGCTCAGATCCTTCATTTCCTCTTAGAGATTAGCATATTTAAATACAATATGTGATGTTTCTCTATAAGATCTAATCTCTTAAGCACCATGCCTGCTTCAAAGACTATTTTAATAAAAGAGAAAGGAACAAGAATAATTCTGTCTACTTCTAAGTGCATTTTCTGGAAAAGGTGTGCCTTTTGGGACAGGCGCCTCTGTATGTGTTGAACTAAACTCTGCTAAGCCAGTAAATCAAACACCTCCAATTCAAATGATTTATCACTGTAAATGGCGGTTCTAGTCCTTTTGTACATAAATGTACCAGCAACTGTCCTAAAAATAACACACACACTCTTTTTTATTAAGTCATCATCACTTAATTTTTTCTGTCTATCTCTACCTAATATGGAACACACTTTTTATTCAACAGGAATTGAATTTTTAATTAGTTGCCTTTCTTCTCAGTGTCTTTATAAGGTATCTTAAAAGGATATACAGAGATCTGATTTAAATCAAGGTGACCTTGCATGAATGAGGGATCTGGCGAATAAAGAAGTCACTTCAAGCAAGAGGCATTCAAGTCTATTTACGGGCTTGTGCCGGCCATGCTGGGCCCTGCTGATCTTTATTTCTCTATCACTTGGGGTAGAAAGTGTAGACTTCAGGTGAATTGTTTTCCTCATTCAAGTATAAGCACTTTTATAGGCAGAGGCTGTCTTTCATTTGCATTCCTTCAGAACTTGGTAAACTCCTCCATGGGTAACAGGCTACACACATTCCCTAAACATTAAGAATGAACTCACATTAAGTGGAAGCCACACTCCACAACTATCAACAAATCTCTCTAGTTAGGATAAAAAAAAAAAAAAACATATTGAAATAGACCTTTCCCCATGGGTCTCATATGCTCACCTGGGGGACACCAAATGATCACCTGGGGCAGAACTCTTAGTTCATGGAATTTTGACCTATCAGAATTTCTGTTGCCTCACTATCCAAGAACGTAAGGCTTTTATTGTAACAATGGCATTTCATAACAAGACACGTTAGCCCATATTGTCAGCTCCATAAATAATTGAGTCCCTGAAGGTCTGGCAGAGAGCTTTGGTGATATATAGCTACCAAGAACACTGACAAATTGTGATCAGGCTGCCTTTGTTCCAAAAGCAGCCCATCTCAATATAAACTCAGAATGGTAGGGGATTGAGCAGCATAAAGCACTCCAATAAACGAATCCCCCATCTGTTATAGGGAGTTCCACCCCAGGACAGAGGTCGCTGGATAATAATAATGATGATGGGAGAGATAATGTGAATAATGATGTCATCATAATACAATAGGTGAACATGCAATAGAGAATACAAATGGTACCCACTGTCAACTCCACTACACCAAAGGAGCACTTTGTCTTCCTAGAAGGTGGACAAATCAAATTCAAACAGCTATTGTTCTGAACAGGGGGCAGAATCCACCATAGAGTTTTCAGTCGCCTTGGCATCATGTGATGCAGGCGGCTGGATAATGGGAAATTTCTTTCAAAATATCACTGATAGTTTTGGCCCAATATGGACAGGTACAGTGAAAAGATGTTCCAGTTATAATAATGTCATACTGAAGGAACACACGCACGCGCGTGCACACACACACACACACACACACACACACACATATGCACACACGCACACTCTCTTGACCAGTAACTTGAGTTGGTCACATATGTCTGAAATCTTTCATTCTGGCTTCTTGGAGAATAATGGGAATTATATTGATGAATATGTACTATGAAAATCATTTTAGTTACTCACGCATAATCTATGAAATTGAAAGTTTTGTTCCTGAACAAAACTTTGATGTTTACTACTATCCCCAAAATGTATACCCAGCAATTAGCAATGTTAAAATTCAAATCTCTCATTATTTCTCTTCAAAGAAGCTATGGTGGTCTTACAATGGCTTCCCAAAGAAATTTGCCTCCAGACTCTAGGACAGTGACTCTGATACACATTTCTTTGTAGTCATGAATAAATTAGAGATCCTGATGCAAAGCCCTTGTTATAGATTGCTCAAGTGGGAACTACACGGCTCCATAGAGAAAGACAGAGAGAGATTTGACTAGAGAAGATAAAAAGGAGTGCATGGTAGAAGCAGAGCTGAAGTAACACTGTCAAAGCCAAGGGAATGTGGTGGCAAGCAAAACAGATACAGCGAGGAATGGAATCTCTGCTTGAGCATGAAGAGGGAAACAACCATGGCGGCTCTTTGATGATGGTGAGGTTCATCCTAGATGCCCAACATCCAGAACTGGACAAGAAATCAGTCTGTGTCTTAATTCTCTCAACCTACTAGCAGCAGCAACAACAACAACAACAAACACTTTCACGATTGCAGTGTTTTCCTAGCCAGGGAAAAACATACAGCTACAAAAGTCATCTCTGAACTTTATTTATTTTGCAGTCTCGGTGAGAGAAGCCAGAGATGTGAACATGCTGTGCAAGCACACTACCACTGAGCCACAGACCAATGCCTCTACCATCTTTTTATTAAAGCCACTGTAGGTGATTATGGCTAATAAGCAAGAGCCCTACAAAAGCAGAAGAAAGCTTCCTATTGGAAGCTTTACTTCTTAGCTCACGGAACTTGAGTCAGTCTTCTGGGAGTATAAGGCATTAAGCAAAGCATGATGGGTACAGAATACTCCTCAATGGAGCCAGAAAAAAGAAGTCAAAAACTCTAAAACAAAGGAAGGACCACTCACTCCTTTTCAGGTTTAGTTTATAAAAAGCCACCAGAATTTTAACTTAGGAAAGCAAAGAGGTTTCAGGTCACAGGCCCCAAGTTTTCCTCTGAGATAGTAGTTCACTCACTGAGTTACAACTCAGACAGAACGGACACACTGTGTGTGTGAATCCATTGTCACCTGTAGCAGGAAGATTCACTCAACAGTTCCAAGACTGTCAGAGAGTCCAGCCTAGTGTTGTAAGGAATAAAAAGATACAGGATTGCACACATGCGATCCACTGCCAGCAGCAGTATAGCCATTCCTGCTGAATTTATATTTTCAAAATTAAAAATATTTAATGAGTTGTTTACGTCACACCCATTTGGGGAAACTAAGCTCTTATTTTAAGTATGAATAATACAGCTGTTCGGGGGTTTTTTTTAAATCCCCTAATTTCAATGTGAATACAGCACAGCTGCCCCATAAGCCATCTTGAAACGGTAGCATCACCATTGGTCGGAAGTTCGCATACGTCAGGACATCTCTTCATGGATGGCTCTTTTTTAAAAAATAAAGCAAGTACACCACTATTTCATTGGCCCGTACAAATGTCCATCAACCAGCTCTTGCATGTATAAGCTCAGCAGAACACAGCAAGTGCGAAATGTAAAGTGTTGAATATATATGTGACTATAATTAGTTCTTTTAAAAGCGCAGTGGTCATCCATCCTCACACAGCTTTGTGAGAACTGGCTTAGCTAGCATCAGCTGTGCATAAGTTACTCTTGCGTCTATAAAGCACCCATCATCTGACATTTTGTGCTAAAAACTATTTTCAAAATGTCAGCAAGTCTCCAGACGTCGACTCAGTGGTTAGGGCCTACTCAAAATCTGCTACTAGCTACCACATTGTGGGTTTTTTTTCCTTCTTCTCAGTGAATATTCATATAGGAAAGGCCTCTTGTTAAGATACTAAAAGAAATTGGTAAAAACACACACACACACACACACACACACACATTTTCCTTTCAGCTTCACAGCAAAAGAGACATGAATTCCAGCTCCAGGAAACATCATTTTTTTAAAATGCATTTTAAAAAACCTTTTCAAGAGCTAGACTAGTGCTAATTATGACTTTGGATGAAGGCAAACACAATTAGAAAAATCCATAAATTACAGTTCTACATGGACATTACTGTTCAGAAAATCATGTCATAGCTATTTTCTCCATCATACATACCCTTGCTCATAGCAAAGGCTCTTTGTGGTCATCTGTAAATAAGAGTTACTTCCCTTACTTGCAAGCAAAATGAGACTTCAGAGACTTGAGTCATGCAACTTCACAAACCGAGATTGACTGATTGATGCAGGTAAGTTTTCCAGCGACCCCAGGCAAATGAGTAACACGGGCAATACTTACTTATTGGGTCAAAGTTCTAGATTTCTGAAGAAGAATTACTAAAGCTTTCTCCATCTACCTAGAAATGGGAAACAGATATGAGGGAAGCTCAACTCTCAAATTTCCTTGGATGCTTCGGGCCTCTCCTAAGTCCCTTAACCTTCTTACCGAACACACTGTGTGGTGGACCACTCAGATCTAGTAACTTAAAATTAAAGATCAAAGACAAAAGACAACTATGTGGAGAGGGGCGCGGTATGAAAAAGAAAAGTAGAGTACTAGCATATGGGGTGAGGAGGCTAAGTCTGAATGTTGTGGAAAGGACAAATTTATTAAAAGAGAAGCCATTACCTGAAGGTAAAATTGAAGACGTACATAAATAGGTCTATGTCTCTAGGCAGGGGTGACAAGTTGGAGACTAAAGTGGCAGAGTCTTTCTTCTAAAAGAGTCCTAAGAAGATTACAATCCACCCCAAGGGTAAAAAGTTATCCTTAGCAGGGAAAAGAAATACTCAAATAAACACACATATGTAGACTTGCAGATCCAATGTCCCTGTAGGATTTTCTTTTCTTTCTCTTCTATCTACTAAGCCTGCTGATGGAGTTCAGCCATGGTAGGATATAAGGAACTGTAGGCAACATTACTACTACTTCAGTGTCTCCCAGAGTTTGCCACTTCATGATGATATTTTAACTACTTGTCATTGATAATGATTACATACAAATGACTGCCCCTCATTAAAATCTTGGCACCAACACACAAATAATTATTGACACAATTAAGCTTTGACACTGTGCCCATCGAATTCTTTTTGTCCGCGACTATGTATTAGTCCCATATTATTTCTTTTTTAAAAGAGAAAATGATCTGTTTTAATCAGAGCTAAACTCTCTCAAGTTTGTTCATGGTATAAATACAAGAAAACGCCGAATTCCTAAAAATAGCTAGGGCTCTACCCAGTATATTATTAGCATTCATAAAGGGGAAATGAAAAAGCGATGTTCAGACACTGAAGGACAGACATCTAATGCAATAAAAAAGAATAATTCAGTGGGAGAGTCTCAAAATAAGAAGTATGCCATTGCCAATGACTACCAATGAAATGTGGTGATGATTATTTAAACAACCTGTATGTCTGTACTAACATATAACTGAATATATTATCCAAAACCTGTTTAATTTCATTTCCTAACTTCTTGCTGCTGACAGAGTTATATGTTTGCTAATATAGTCAGTGCATAATTACCCTGGTCACTATGAATATTTAACAAATTTTATAAGAGAAGGATAGCTATTTTTCTTTCTAAAATAAAAGACCATGAAAAAATTTAAAGCCCTACACAATCATTTCCATCAAGAAAGATGATACCATCTACTCTCTTCCAAATATAGTGTAGGCCACATCTGCTACAAGAAAGCTCAAAATATTATCATAGAAATGTTTGGATAATTAGCAATTAATTTCCATTGACTAATATACAATAAAAACAGAGCTGCATATGCATGAGGCAAATCACAGTGTATGCTCCCCTTTCCCTCCTAATCACATTTCCACATGTGTAAAAATCTGGTTGATACAAATTCCAAAGGCAATCTCAATTAACGGAAAAATTCACAAACATTACATAAAAACTGAATAGGGAAGAAATCAGAATAACGTATCTCAATGTAAATATCGAAGGGGATGCTGTGGCTTGGTTCTCTGTCCAGCCCTGCCTTTCCCGAGTGCCCCCACAATGCAGCTGGCCTTAATGGTACCACAAGTCAGAACTGGCATGGCAGTTTTGTTCATCCTTAGTCTTTACTGTACCTAGTGGGTAAGCATTTTAACGGGACTTCCATTGTTCAGATGTATGTTTTTCTTCTATTTGGTGTTACTCTACCCTCCAGTCACCTCATTCCTACAGAGCCTGGACAGTCATCCTGATGTATAACAGCTTCATGACAATGCTTCCACCATGCATGTGTCATCCATCTCCTAACCTGAGTAAGAGCCTCACAGAAGCATCCATTTCAACAAAGATCTCCTAAGTCTCCTTCAAATAAATATGTCAGCGTTGTACAAGTCTCAGGAAACACCTGAGATGTATTAGACCCAGCTGTACTGGGTAAGTACAGTACTGTTTAGGTACTATAAAGTACTTAAACTACACATGAGAGCTGCCGTGGTGAGAGGAAGATAGGTGTACAGAGTGAATAAGGAACCAGCTGAGATTAATCGGGGCATCCAAGGCCAAAACTGGCTTTGGAATTAGAATTATGTTCACACTGGAAATTTTCTACTTTCTAACTGAGTGACTCCAGGCAAATGGCTGAATTTCTGCAAGTCTCGCCATCTTCAGAGAGACAGAATGAATCTACTTTATGCTGCTAGTGTTAGAGCAAAGTCTAACAACATAGTCGACCATGCCTGACGTCTTCCTCCCCATCTAGCAAGAGTCACACAGCATCAACTATCATGGAAGCAGGTCAGGTAGCAGCATACTTGAAGTCATTACAGAACCTGGTATTGGATTTTCATTCTTACATGTATTCCCCTAGTCTTAACAGCACTCTTTTGTTCCATTCCTAATTTTCCTGTTATTTTTTCATTTTATCATCCGCATTAAATCTTTCGTGAATGGTGGAAGTGATAAATTACACTATGCATAAATTTCACTCAGAATTATAATAAAATTTTGCATATGACAAAAATATTATTAGTCAGTGATTGACTTTGCTTAGGGAAAAGTGTTTTCAATTTAAAAAGTATATGTCAGAAAGTCTTTTAGAATTTATTTTACCAAAAATCATTAAAGAAAAACAAAGAAATGCTATGTCCAGAGGTTTGTAAACCTATCCATTCAAGTTTCAGAGTCTTAACGCCCTAAGGTCCTTTTGATCTTTGGTTTGTACGTGAAATTTGAGTCTATGTTTCAAACAGTTTGAAGAAATATAGGTTATAAAACAGAAATTTTTTTAAAGAGTATTTATTTATTATGTATACAGTATTCTGCTTGTATGTCTACCTGCATGCCAGAAGATGGCACCAGATCACATTATAGATGGTTGTGAGCCACCATGTGGTGGCGGGGAATTGAACTCAGAACCTCTGGAAGAGCAGACCATGCTCTTAACCGTGGAGCCATCTCTTCAGCCCTAAAAAAGAAATTTTTAAGCCCACAAAATATATAACGTCTTTTAAGGCAACTCTGAACTACAAGAAATATCTCTTTACATTAGCATAAGTTTTCCTTGTATTTCACTTAAGAAATGCCAACATTTAGGTACCTGGAGATGCAAGGCTTAAAGCTGTGATTAGAAATGAAGGATAAATATGCAACGAAATTGCTAAACTTTGGTCGCAGGCAATATCTTTGTTCCCAGTCACTTGATGCTTGTGGTTAAGGGAGCAACAGTAAAGACAGTAAAACACGGTGCTTTCCTTGACTGCATGTTGATGGAACACGTGGCAAGGTGTCAGAACATGGTCCACAAATGGGGTTTTGTGAGGAGAAGTCTCAGTGCTTGAGAGAAAACTCCAGGAAAACTGGTCAAGAGCATTGTGACTTCAGTTTCTTTTTAAACATGAAATTGTTCTTGGGACATGATTTTGTGCCTCTCCCAGGTGTACTGGGTATAGGTGAGGTTACCTTAGATTATTCATTATAACTGGCTATTATTTGTTTCTATGCCTCTATGGAAAACCATGATTTTGCCGCATGTGGCTTATCCTTGTGGTTGTACACTGTACTTAGGTGATTCTTTTTTTTTACTCTCAGAGTACAAACTGTCTGATGCTCTGAATAAAGTGTGCTATTACATAAGACTTTAGCCTGCCTTGTCTTTAGGTTCCATTCTCATAGGTGCCACTGTAGATCAGAAAAAGTGGGGGACATAGACTTGTTACTAGACTATGAACTATGCAAATTACAGGCACATACCAACTCTGTCCTGCCCAACAAATATGCCAGGTCACCAAACACAAAAGTGGGTAAACTTCAACCCTTTCCTGAAGATCTGAGCTTCCAAATGACAGGCTGGAGTTAGACTCAAGCTTCTTGATTCTTGAAGCAACTGTATTGCCTTTTATGTAATTAAACACTCAGTCACTCACCCTCACTGCAACTCATGATTGTTACTGGAATTTTGCCTTACTCCTGGTATTATTTTGAGAGACGTCTTCTGAGTCTAGTTCAAAAGTGTTCACGAAATTTTGTCCTTTGATGGTTCTGTATGTGCGTAATGACTTTTAGCTGTTTTCACACCCACTACTATCTCTCATCTCTCATGCTTTTCCCACTGAAATGCAGCTTCTGATTTCATTACATCTTAAGGCCAATTCCCTGTTCCTAACAAAAGAAAGATAAGTCATTTAGAGAACGAGGTATCTCTTTGAGTCCTTCTTAAGGTAAACATTTGTTTGATACTTATTTAAAGAAAGGAATCAAACACTTGTTTGATTATTTTCTTTGAGAACAAGCATTAACGATTTGGACAGACAGTAATGAGGCAGGCAGGCACTGCTGCCGTTTCCCCAACTAGCTTTCAAGAGACATTGGTTGAACTGCCTCATAATCCTTCCCTTCAACCAGCTATGCTAGAATTGATAATATAAATATTGTAAGCCATTAATAGAGATAGATTTTTATTTTCTTGACTCTTGCCCCTAGAAAATGGATTAGACAAATTTTCTGGTCAGTTTGCTAGCCCATCAAGAAATCAATGGCGTCAGATTTTGAGATGTGAAAATGGCTGATTGGTTTTTAATGAAAGATTCTCATTTATATGAGTTTCTTTGAAAACACATGACTAGTTTATGTTAATATCCTAAATGATCACAGTTCTACCAATTAAAGTTAACAAGCCAGTAGCCTGTACAGCTCACATCAAGAAACAAATATATATTACACGTTGCCATAACTCTGGGCACGGCTAGGCAATGTGAAGGAATTAATAGGAGCTATGATGTCGACTTCTGTTTCTTTACTCGTGACATAGTCTAAACTCAATTAAAGTAGTTGGGGTAGTTTATAGATAACCATGATATGAACAATTCTATACCAGTGTCAATAGGGGCATCTCACAGATACTTGGGGCAAATTCCTGAATGAAGAAGCTTCACTTATTCAGGTTTCATTAATTCGAGAGTATTCCCCAAATTTAAACTGTGTAAATAGAAGGCGGTAAACTCAAATGCCCCCCTCACCTTTGTCTTGGTTAATAAATTCACTATTTATGAAAAAAAAAGGTTTCTTAAGAAAAATGAGTGCCATTTAGTAACAAAAGAAAATGGCGTTAAGGTGATAGGAAACAGACAAAAGGCAAAGACTGAGGAGGTCAGAGTTACAAACCGAGCTGCCCTTCCCTGGAAATGGATATTCTGAAGCTCAGACACTCATGTGACTGTAATTGAAATGTGGCATTGGAGAGCAGGAGTAAGATCACAAGGGTAGAACCCTTGGCATCTCATTGTTGTCACTGACTCAAATCAAAACGAGAGAATCTACCTAAAAGGTGGGAAGCTAATCTGAAAACACCTTGATCAAGGACTCTCCAGACTCCAGAGCTGTAAGCTGTAGTTACCTGTTGTCCAGGCTTCCCAGGCTACAACAATTTGCTGTAGTATGCAAATCAACTAAAACACAAGGAGACACATGTAAAATAGTGAAATCTCTTGGAGAAAAGGCACAGTATAAATAAGAGAAATGTTCACCGAGAAAGGACTTAGCTTTAAGAATGGAGTCAGGATGTTTTGGGACTGTGCATAGCATTTGCCACTCTTGTTCAACTTAGCTATTCTAAATTCTAATGGTATTACAATGAGAACAGCAAAGCAGAAATGAAAATGGCAAGAAGTGGGCAATATTCAATCTAATTAGCTCCATCCAAAAGGCTGGAGAGAGGCCAGGATAGCTATAATCATCAAAGAAGGAGTAAGCAAGTGTAACAGGAGTAGGGGCAAGAGTTCCTGAGTGCTTTCTTATCTTCTGTTTTCTTCTATGGGATTGACACAAATTCCAATAATCTAATCTCCTGGAATTTCTATTATTTCTTGTTAATTCTATTGGCCTCAATTCCCAGTTCAGATTTGCAACTGAGCTGTGATTCACTGACTTGAGGAAATAAGTCAGGGACCAAAGCACTGCTAGCAATCTATTGGCTAGTTCAGCCACTAAAGTTCTTGCCTTAATAAAATTGAAGTTTGAACAGAATTGTGAATCAAATTTAGGTGGGTATATAGCTACAAGAGATACTGGAGGAAACTCATAAAGAAGTGGATTTAGAAAATACTACTTCTTTTTAAATTATCAAATACACTTAATAAATACATTTAATGACATATCACACTACCTTGTTAGATGTAACAGGTGAGATGAGATAGGGAGTTTATAGGCTCCAATAATATCTGATTCATTAAAATTAAAAACTCTATTTATTAATATACTATTAAAACTTAAATGGAGAGAAACTCAGAGCAATTCCACTAAAATCAGAGAGAAGACAAGGCTGCTCACTTTTTCCATATCTCTTTAATACAGTACTTGGAGTTCTAGCTAGAGCAATAAGACAATGAAAGGAGATCAAGGGGATCTACAGAGGAAAGGAAAAAGTTCAAGTATCGCTATTCGCAGATGATATGATAGTGTACATAAGTGACCCCCAAAATTCCACCAGAGAACTCCTACAGCTCAAAAACACCTTCGCCAATTGGCTGGATGCAACATTGATTTAAGAAAAAATCAGTAGCGCTCCTGTATACAAATGATAAATAGGCTGAGAAAGAAATCAGGGGAACCCACTTCTTTGTCTTATTCTTTCTGCTACCTCTACATTGGTAGGATAAATAACCAAGATCACTATTTGTTTCTGGAATTATTGTAAAATACCTGCTATTTGTCTTTCATCTATTAAGAAACAAAGGCAGATGACTGACAAGAGGGGAGGAATAGACAGTAAAAGATGAAGAGAATGGGGGAACTTGCATAATGGAAATATAGAAAATTCCTATTTATTCACACACACACATGTTATTTATGCTCCCATTATTCTACAGAATTCTGTTAACAGTTTAAAATGTTTGGGGGTTCAAGTCATTTAAACGTGAAGTTGCAGTGACATTATTTGATGAAATCAAATTGTTAGCATTTTGCTGTTTGGAACATGCTAGCAAACCCAGAATCAGTTGACAGTCATAGACCAAGATTAATAAATAACAACAATAATAAAAACAGAGCTCTAAACCCCAGAAAACCAATTTTGAAACAATTACAGGCAACTATTATGGGGCGCCTCTAAACAGTTTTAGCTAAATTCCCTCAGCACAGCTCTGATGACAACAATGTGCACTGTGCATGCAATTCACTGGGCACACTTCAAAGCGCACTCTTCTGTATGTGGTATTAATGAATAAGTCTACCAGCTTATTATACCATCGTTAACAATGGAATTGTTCACAAGTGTGAGCGCACAGCACTGTTTCCTCTGTGACTTCACATTTAGGGGAGAGGTGTGTGTGTGTGTGTGTGTGTGTGTGTGTGTGTGTGTGTGTGTGTGTGTGTTTGTGTGTGTGTGCACACACGTGCTTTAAACTCATTATGGAAACCCACTGGTTATTCCAGCTTTACCATTGTGGTAAAAATTGCCATCATCCAAAGTCTCAGAGCAGGAAGGAAAATATATACTAAGTAAGATCATTTTACAGCCGGGATGCTGAAGTTTTTGGCCACAGATATCTGTGTTTGTGCAATAAATCAGCAGCAAAAATGGGCCAGAGAAAGGTAAATAATGGTGGGTCTCTTAGCTTTGAAACAGAAGAAACATGCAGACTGAAACAGGACAACCTCAGCACCTAACTTCATGTTGCAGGTGTCATTGTAAACTTTCCACTTGCTGCATAAAACGAATGGCCATGGCTAAGCTCTCATAGTCATAAAACAAGAAGTAGACTGTAGCAAGTGTATACTGTAAAACTCCTGCTAATAATGAGTGCTATGAACAATCACCCAGTTAAACAATCCATTCACCTCCACTAATTTTCATCTTTTATCTTTTCAATGTTTTATTGGATTTTATACACACATGCCAAAAAAAAATCAAAATTCATTATATAAAGTGATGTCACCAAGATAATTGTTCATGAAAAAGCTGTCCAGTATATGGCTATTAATGAGTCTTTGGCCACATCAAATGACAAAATTTTTCCCCCAGCTTTCATATTAAAACGTTTCTGCTGTTAAACCAATTATTTTTTTCCAAATCAATAACCATTTCTTCTCTTGACTTTCCGGAGTCCCAGCCTTGCTGTTATTGTTTATTGTGAAACATGTTATTTAAAATAGCAAAGTTGTCACTGTACTTTGTTAAATGGCACTATTATGTTTGATAACCATTCTGTGGATAAGTATTCTGCAAACCACATTTCTATAAAGGATCATAGCTCTCTGCCCCCGTGGCTTGTCATAAATGCCTTGTAGAGGGTTGGGAAGCCCAGAAGTAGATGTATAACAAAAAATATAATCATAAAGTCTTAAAAGGGTTTAAAAAAGAACACTGGGCCAAATTTATTGTTGACTGTCACCAATAATGTGGTATTGGAAGTATTACAGAATTCCCCCCAAGTTTTTGTCTGTCTATGTCTCTCTGTGTGTCTGTCTGTCTGTCTCTATCTGTCATCTATCTATCTATCTATCTATCATCTATTTATCTATCTAATATACACACACATCTTTTTTGAAAGAAATAAGAATAATAGCAAATTTTTTCCACCACAGTATTAAGAGACTTTATATATGTTGAAATTACAAGGGGGAAGTTAGGTCTATTCATACCACAAGGAGTGATACTGCAGTCCTAAGAACTAATGCATCAGCAAAGGGGCTGGGATGACAAATACATTTTGGTTTGTTAGTTGGTTGGGTTTAAGTTTTCAGTGGCTTTAACAAGGCTCCTCCCTTCCAGCTTACCAGGTCCCATTGCATTGCCTTTAATTTCTCCTGGACCACAATCCTTCTTAGCTGAATGCCACAGCTATCAGAGAGCTTTTAGTACCTAGGCCTTCTTGACATATGTGTCAAGGCATTCTTGTCTTCCCTGACCTGTTAAATGGGCAGGTAGAGAGACAGAAATAGGCAACAATTCCCTATGGATTAAACAATATGAGGAAGCCTGCCTTATTCAGAGGGCCCTGGATGAGCTGGATATGGGTCTGTTGCATGGCATGCTCCTCTGCCTCGGCATTGACCTTCCGTCTATTCTTCATCCCTTGACATTATTGCCACTGTAAGCCTTGTAGTCCTTTGTCTGCTCTCATCCTTCATCCCTCCTTTTCTCTCTCTTACCCTGTTGGCCTGGCTATCTGCCTAGCTGTGTGCTGTGTGCCTACGTCCTAGGCCACCCACAGCCTGTCTGCTGACTTTTGTCTCTCTGTCTCCCTTGCTTCCCAGTATCCCAACAGTGCCAAGTTCACACTGATGTTTTCATGCTTTCATGCTACATGTTCTATGTCCCGGGAGAGCTTCACATCTCTTCATTGAAGTTTCCTACGCAGAGCGAGGTGAGCATATGCCCCTGAGGAACCTGAGGGCTTAGCTTAAAGCAGCCCAAAAGAGCTCTAAATGCTTGTGGCTTGTTTCTTAATGCATGTGAATTTTATATCCTGTTCTATAAATACCCTTACATTTGTGTTAGCATTAAAATAATAGTCTCTTCGACATATTGAGTAAAAGTGATGTTTTCCAGGATGCCTTGCTAAATCTATAAGATCTTATACTTCCTGCTACCATGGTACCACCCTGCCCAGGGTCCACATGCCTAGAGCAATGGGGAACACTCTACATCCTTTGATGTCGCCTTCAAAAGGGAGTATGAGCTAGGAGCACATCATGCCTGGCCATTCTTGAGGCCTTCTGTATTCCTCCTAAGGGAAGGAGGACTTAAACTCCATACTGAACCTTCTTGACAAACTTAATGTAAAAACTGCTCAGCCGTTGTTGAAGAAGAATCCATCCAATCTCTGTCTCTGACTTGAGTTTCTCATAAGATGGACAGATGCCACTCAGTGCTCTGTGATGTACCTTTTATGAGAGCTTTTCCAAAATGTCTGTCACATGACAGACAGTGAGTAGGGGTTAGCTTCAGGTGTAGTCCTAGACTCTGGAGATCTGCTAAGTCTATGCAGTGGCTCTAGAGGCATATACGCATCTCTTTTTTATTTAGGCAAGATTTCCAAGTCAATTCTAAGTTCTGTGTCACTAGACAACTAAGCAGCAATAATAACAAGGTAAAATTAGGAGATGGCAAGGCAGTGGGCTGTTCTTGCACCTAAGGCCTTTTCCATAGGATGCTGTCTGCCTTTAGTCAGGGTCACATGTCTTCCCTTCTCCACTTTCTAATGCTGGTTATGCTGACAAAATACAGGAGTGATATCAGAACCTCAAAGTCCCTATCTCCTTCTCATGTTTCTCTTAGCTGAAAACTCTGAAAATATATTGACTGACTGGTGTTAGTTCAGAGGGGCTATTGTGGGTATCCCCTAAGGAAACACCCACCTGGCCTGCAACTCTTGCTTATTCTGTAGAGGAAGAGAGTTTTGGCCCAGGGGTCTCCAGGGCATCTGCTACATAGTCTCAAGTCAGAGACATGGCTCAATTACAGGTTATGGACACAGGCCTTGTGTTAGAAGTGTCAATCTGAACAGGTTGCAAACATGTAATAGGCTGGAAAACACCAGGGACAAGTCCATGGAGTATATGAGATCCTTCAGCATTCACTAGTTCCTTCACTTTCTATACCCAGAGTCATGGGTCTACATCTTGAAGACGAGGAAGTCATTAATGTGTTCCTTTAAAAAATTTTTTTTAAAGGCTAAAGAGTTCGAAATATCATAAGATCATTTTGGAGTCTCCAAGTTATCACAGGATGTTTTAACCTAATCAGGATGAAGCATTGCTGAGCCAGGGAGGGTTTAGTGGTATGCCATTTTCATAACAAACATACAACAAAAACGTGGTCACAGACTACAAAACTACACGCCGACAGGTCAGAGTTCCAGTTCTGCTTAACTACCAGCTGTCACTTATTGAATAGGAAGCCAAGGGGCTCTAGCTAACCTGCGCGTGTGCTAACCTCTTCCCCAGGAAGCAAAACACTTTTTAAACCATATTTAACATTCTCTATGTAGTCAGGGTAAGAAGGCAGAGGAAGGAGGCAGCAAAACGAAATGTTCAAATCTACACAGGAAAATTGTGTGTGATCGCAGCCAGGATATCAGTGAGTACTCACCACAGAGACTGCGGAAAATGCACGGAATCACAGCCAGTGTTCAGAGGAGGCGAAGGGGGGCAAGAATGTTGCTAGAGACAAGAAAGGGATAGGTGTGGCGCCATTTGTCTAAGCTTGCCTGCGCCACCAGGTTGAGGAAGAGCTTGTCTCAAGCTGTGGGGCTGGTCTTGACAGCACCAATTCTATAATCATACCAGCTCAGGGGCATGCTTGACCTAAGATTCTGAGTGCATGATCCAAATATTTTGTGTCTCAGTTTTCACTATCTATTGTACAAGGGTCCTCGCAGTACCCACACCTCACAATGCTGTTTGCAAAGCCTTTAGACTTGAAGACCAAATGTGTTATATACTAAAATTTCTTGTCCATTCAAATTCTAGACTTTCATCAGTACCAGTGTTGGCAGATGAGAACCTCACAAACGTTGGTCTATAATTTTGTCACTATAAAACGATTAGACTTCAGTGTCATTCTTTACATGGTATTATTTTTGTAGATTTAATTTAAATAACTGAAGCATTATCTGTGCTCAAGCCATCTAATGGAGTCTGTGCTGTTGTGTCATGACATAACAAACGTCAGAGCAACATGCAGGATAGAATTCTGTTTGATCCAACTATAGTCATCTTAAGACATAATCACCATTATGCCCCTGCTTAGCCTTGCTCAGTTTCTCTAGCAATTTTCAATCAGGGTATAAATAGAAGAGTTATATGAACAGTGCATGAAACTTTAAAAGCATATATTGGTTCCAGAAATGTTTCTGAACCTGAGCTTAGGATAAGATAAATTAAGTATTCAGCATGGATAGCTAATTTTGCCCTGAGAATCATATGCACCCCTTCTTTTGGTTCAAATTGTAGAAATAGGCTTGGTCATGCTGTGCTCCCCAGGACTACACTTTCGTCAATAAGACCCCAAATTAATTACACTGTATGCAATCCTGAGCCAATCAACCTCTCTTTCTTTGGAGTCTCAACCTATTGGTACTGAGAAACTGGCTATTCTCAGCAATACAGAACCCTGTAATCAAGAAAAGGCTAAGATCCAAAGTCTTTGATTTATCATTTTCAACTAACCTTCATTGTCCATATCCTGAACTGCTACAAAAATAATGAATTTATTTCTTTACATAGAGGACTTCCTTTATAAATTCCAAGTTCAATAAAACCTTTAATGGACCACTCCTTAGTTACTAATATTATAAAACATATAATAAAAAGCCACATACATATATTCTACATATACAACGCAGGGTACTGACAGTCTGAGTCTTCCTATAGATAAGTATTTTATTCCTGTGTTTTATATGTTCCAAGGCCTATGATAATTTGACATGTAGCATTTCATTTCATACAAGTAATAAATTATAATTCCTATTTTATAAAGAAAACAATAGTTTAAAAGCAAAACATCTAGCCAATGGAAAAGTTACCTTCAAGTGCAGGTCATTTTCAGCTGAGAGCCTGAATATCAACCTTCTAACTTGGCCAATGTAGAGACTGGTTTCTTTCCTCATTCTTCTTCCAGATGCTCTGCATGTGCCTCTAAAACCTTTGCTAAGTTCACGGTTTCAGCATACCTTGTTTGTGTCATAGTCTGAAGGGTTCTGAAGGTATTTTCTGTTTCTTGTATGACCTATACAGTACCTGGAGATTGGATTTCTGGGTGGTTATTTGTAAAGAACTGTGGACAGTAGAGAGATGGGAAAGCAGTAATAAATGCAGTCTGTGTCCAGGCCAGTCTCCCCTGGCCTCCAGCATGCTCTCTCAGCATTCACACACATTTCCCACGAGTCTCCTAAGTTCTAGCCACTTTACTAGGTTCGAGGGGCACTGGGACCAATATGGCATAGTTACAGCCCTAAAAAACTCAAAGTCAAATGGAAAGGAAAATGAGTGCCTAGGGGGGAAGAAATGCCCATTCCAGCAAGTTCAGGAAGGCTCTTCTGCCTTAAACAAAGAAATACGAGCATAAGGTCTTAAAGAAAGGACTAGGATTCTCTGTCAGAAACACAAAACAACTACATTCCTGAAGGAGAAAATTGGAGTTGCAAATAGAAGGGGTACATGTTTGATCCTTTGGTTTTTTTCAAACGGACTTTACTACCAGCTACCTTGTGGGAGGCAACATTTATGACTTTATCCTTACAACGGTGATTGTGACATGGTCTCAGCCCTTGCAGGAGAATGCATGGCCTGTGTGGTTAGCTAAACTTGCAAAAAGTAAAGAAAACAATCCTAGGGCCAGGTAATTAGTGCTATAGCAGAGGTGAAACTGGGAGTTGTAGGCATGCAAAGAGGAGAACAGCAAGTAGACAACTCCATGAATAGGGTCTCAGTGTCCAACAGCTGACCGGCAGTGGATTTTTGCTTTAGAAAGGATAAATTAAGCCATCGGTTCTCAATGGGTCACCCATGGGCCAGAAGCTCAGGGTTACTGGTGGCCTCGCTGTCTCGCTGCAAATGTAAACTGCTGAGCTTCAGACATTCTCTTACTGAATCAAAACCATTGTAGATGTGGTGGGGGAAGACAAAGTATTTTGTACTTTAACAGGATATTTGAGATATTTTGATGTAAAATCAAATGCTTCAGGTCCCTAGGCCAGAAGGCAAAAGCAATGGTGTGATGTGAAAAGACGAAGGCTCAAGAAATTACCTTTCTCAAGAAATTAGAGTCTGCTCATGTGGACATTGGATGCCATCCTAAGAAATACCATTTTAATATAGTATCTGCTAACTTTTCCCTTTCTTTGAGGATGAACAGCACCCAGCACTGCCTTATATAGTTTCATCTATCACATAAAGCAATGTAATAGTACTATGCATTCCTCATTTAATCTATGAAGATTCAGAGGCAGAAGAGCGATACGTCATTCACCCCAGACTAACTACATTTATGCCCAGCACCACATACTGATGCTTTAGTGTGTACCACTTTTGACAAAACATCTCATGTACAGAGAGACTTTGAAGTACTTCCCTGACCCTATTAATGTGTTAGGAAGCTCCTCCAGGCAGAGGCTGGAAGAATCAGCTGGGTGGCATTAATATTTTGATGACAAGGTCAATTGCCAAAAGGATACTCTATGGAAGAATTTGGGCTATACATTTGCTGTAATAAAAAAAATTAAAAAGACTAAAATAAAAAATTTAATGTGTCCACACGTTTCAATATTTCACAGTATTAATGCAAGTGAACAAAAGCAGATGTGAGACCAGAGGCTCATTAAAGTAATTATTCATTAGTGGCTCCCCCCCCCTTTCTTTCTTTGTTCCTTACCATTACTTTTCAGCCCATTTAATGTTTCCTTGTAGGGTCACAATGTTAATTTTAAGGTTACATTTTAATGGCTTTCTAAATGACACTTTCATTGTAGTGAAATGAATGCTTCAAGTTACACTTGCAGGTAGAGATGTGCTATTGACTCACAGTTAGAAAGGTATGAAAGCGTCTAAACTACTCATTTAAAATTGTATTAATAACTGCATATTTAAGGGAAGTGAATGAAGGCAGTGATGTTTTCACTAAAACTCCCTACTTAGTGCTGGGAAAGCTTCATATAATTTGCCCTTTGAATCTCCCGTGGACAACTGCCCTTGCTCAGTTTAAAACAGCCTAATGTTCATTGAGAAATTAAGTTTTAAAAGGGGTTGTGTTTATAGAAGGCTCAACTTTGAGAAATATTTCTGCTTCTGCTAAAAATCAAAACAAAACAAAACAAAGTCTCTTTCTGTTAAACTTCTGTTTTTATCAAAATTATCCATATTCTCTCCTCAAAGATGTGTATCTGGTGGTACCTTGAGAAATTTTCCATTCCCATATAAATTTTCATATGTCAATCTAGAGAGGACTGAGCCTGCAAATTCCCTTCTGTTTGCCCAATTTCTAGTCCCACTATAAAGCACTGGATAATGAAGAATGTCACATTAGCCATGCCTAAAAACATAAGCAAAAAATAGTAATAATACAGCAATCTAGAGCCAAAAGCTTTAAAGAATGTCTAAGAAACCCATCTTGCTCCAGGTCACGGTCCAGTGACTCATCTGACATCTTTCTTATTTGCTCAATTGAAGCTTATGCTGTTCATCTGTGGGATTTTTATCTGATGTCATTTTAAAGAAAAATACGACGACTACTGTTTGCCTTGGAAATTCAACAAAATAATTAAAATTTGTAAAATATCTGCAGATGATGCAGGGTAATGACATTATAGTTTACTATTAATTATGCAGTCAGCATTGTTAAAATTAGGGATGAATATGTTCCTTTTTTGCTTAGTTTTTTTTTTTCATTTACAAACCCATCTTAAACAAATGAGAGATTAGGGCTTAGGAAATGCATACTGTTTGCTTTTGCCAGGTCTGTGCTATTTAACAAGTTGGAATTAAACTTCACAAATACTTGAAGGGAGGATAAAAGGCACAAAAGGTCAAGCTGAAAGAAATATGTGAAAATAGAGAGCACATCCTAATCGTATGCCAAGAAGGAGAAGAAGCTCGGCCCCAGAGAAGGAAGACGTAGGACTAATTTAATGCTGGTGGAAGCATAGTCTACTCTAGCGGCTGCCTCAGTGAAGTGTGCCCAGACCTCTGTCTACTCACATGCACCTCTTCCCCAAGCTCTTCCTCATGTCCTCATACCTTTATGTCATGGGAAGGCTTATCTTAAGAATAGTTTAGTTCATCTATCTATAGACCTTTGGATTCCTGGCTTCTCTACATGTTTTTATGGGTGTTTTATAAGCTTCACGTACATATAAGAAGGATGTATTGGGCATACATGAAGTATTTGGGTAGAGGTCAGACAGCCACTGGTATATGTTCTCCTATTTGGCCTTGCTTAAAGAACGCTCTGTTAGTGTTTATCATTGTGCACACTAGGCTAGCTGACTTATAAGGTCCTAGGAATTCTTTTACATCTGCCGGGCATAAGACCATAGGAGTGCTGGAATCATGGACACAGATATAGCATTGTGTGCATTCTGGGTAACCAAAGTCAGGTTCTTATACATGTTCCACGAATGCTTTACCCACTGAGTCACCTCCCTAGCCCTTCTGTGGCGTTCTGAAGGGAGTTTTCCACCCAGTGAAGTAAGACAGCTGGGCATATGCTTCAAAACAGGTAAGGTCTACAGACATCTTAGGAACAGTGCAGGTCAGGATGAAATTAAACTGTGGGACTGTCCTTCTCCTTTTGTATGCCTAAGAGCTCTTTCTGTAGTGGCTTAATGAACATTCTAGAGCCGCACTGACTGGATCTTGCCCTTTGTATCTATGTGGCCTTGATCAAGTCACTTACTCTTGGTAAGACAGTTTCTTTCCATAGGAGTTAACGATTTTCACTTGAAGATATACTATATGAAATAATTCAGAAGTTGTACCCACAGGACCTACAGTGGTACCTAGGTAAACAGCCAGCACCCTATTCACATTAACTGTCTTCCTAAAGTGCAATACAAGCTGGATGCATTAATCATTCTCATTGAATACTTCTCTATAGGTATGTCTATGCAATTTGTAAATAACATATACTTTGCTTTAATATTTGTATATGCTGAGTGTAGTATATGTAAATCTGTGTGTGTGTGTGTGTGTGTGTGTGTGTGTGAACATCTGTGTGAGGATGCTTACATGGAGGTCAGAGAACAACCTCAGGTATTGGTCCTCACCTTTTGCCTTGTTTGAGTTAGGGTCTTTTGCTCACAGATGCATGTAGCAGGTCAGCTAGTCTTCAGGCATCCAAGGATTCACCTGTGTCTATTGCCCATTTTCCTATAGAGGAGCTGGAATATAGACAATTCACTAGTGCATCTGGGTTTTGAGTGGTTTCTGAGGATTTTAGCTCTGGTCCTTGATTTGGAATGGCATGCCCTTTACCACATTGAGCCATCTGCCCAGCCCAATAATAACTCCCAAAGCACTGAATCAGTGTATGAGAAGTCAGAGGACATAGCAGCCTAAATCTCGTCTTTATAGAGAGATGAACTAGTCAAGCATTTTATTATATAGGTTCAAGAGTACTGTACTATAGTTAACTAAACAAAGAGGTTTCTTTGACAACCATACCACAATCTTTACTTAGACTACCTACTTGGTGAGTGTTAGCTGAACCCCTAAACATACCACTTCTAGGTTGAGGCCATACTGTCTCCGTACTCCAGCAAGTATCAGATTATTATTACGTGTTGTTTCCTCAGAATGTTATGGATAGAGCCCTGAGAGCAGGCCCTCTGCAATTCCACTGCATTCAACTTATTTTTTATCTCTGAGCATCTCTTTGGTGCACAGCCCAACTTTGGTGCGTTGTCTAAGTTCCTACCTCCATCCTGAAATATCAATAGTGCTTCTCACAGTGCAACATAGATTAAGATCATCAAGAGAGCTTTACATGGCCCCTTAAAACATAGCTCTAGAGTTTCTTATTTGACCCCCCCCAAAAAGCTTGCAGTTTTAATGAGATTCTAGGCGATACTGTCATTGCTCTTCTAGCAATCACTCTATTGCTCTATGTACTATTCTAGAATCTTCTCATATACCTAGCTATGTTGTGAAGGCATAGCATTTATTTTTCAAAGAATTACTAGCCACTTTCAGCCAAACTCTGATGCCTAGGACACAGTCATGTTGGATGGGCTATTTAATCACTTCTTGTTGCTGTGGCTACTGCATCTTCCATTGCAAATAATAAGAGCATTAGCAATCAGACTTGTAGACAAGAGAGAGGCCAGCTGTCATTTGTAGAACACAGGACAATGCTGGACTTTACTAAGCCCATGACACTGATCATACTTATTGGTGTGGTGTTCACAAGAGACGGACACGCTATAACATTTACAGCACCTGGCAGAGTACTCCCTTCCTAACAGAAGCTCTAGGAAGTCTTAATGAAAAAGGGAGAAATGAAAAAAAAAAAACTGAGATAAAATACTGATTTCTATAAACATTCTACAAGGCACACAAGACCTCTACGTGTGAGGCTCCTTTCTAGTAGGAATGTATACGACGAATGCCTTTAACAGGCAGGGCTTTATAGAAGGTCATATTTTATATCAATGTTTACCTTCAGTCTAGGAGGAGAAGTACGGCAAGCACATAAACGATGCTACCCCAGGATGCACATAAAACAAAACTATACAGACAGATTGCTTTGGGAGTCACAACTTAATATTAGGGAGATGGACTCAGGATGGTACATTGAAAATTTCCTTCTCAACTTATGAGAGTGCTTTGTGTTTTTTGACTCCTAGAATTTTGAAGATGAGATGTACAAAATAAGAAAATCTTACCTAACTTTTAGATGTATAGGTAAGAAATCTGAACTCACAGAAAGAAGAACTCAAAGCCACATGAAGACTGTTTTTAGGAAACTCTTGCAATTTGACCCTGACAGAAGCAGGTGAAGCAGTCTATATATGCACACACAACTGATCCACGTTGCATATGACAACCTAGGAACATATATTTATGTTAATTAAAAATGTAAATGATTTTTACTAATTAATATAACATAAAGTATTTAATGTTATAAAGCCATTAAAACAAAATCTACCTTCACAATCATGATATAAATATAGTTGCATGTAAATATATTTATACTTACCAAATAAATATAGTAATTTACCAAGTAAATATAAATTTAAATTGTAAACGAATGAAGAGAATTATTTTATAAAATGATAATGATCTAAAACTATTAGTGTCTAATGACTTCTTTAAGTCTATTTTTTTCTGATGAAATTAGAATATTCACCATCACATTAAGAATGATCTGGAAGGTGGTATAACTTGTGCTGTGTATAAACATGTTTGGGTTTCTTTCCCTGTATTTCTGGAAGAATCTTTTGTATTCTCCACGGGCTAGTACACACCACTATATGGAAAACTGAACTGAAGTACCACTTATCTGCAGGGAAGGCTGCACAGGCTCAGTGCTCTATACCCAGAAAAGTGACTTGAAGCAGCATTGATCTGTGGAAAACAATTGCACAAGAAGATAAAGTTCAATGTTTTAGAAGATGGCTTGGAGACGTCAAGAGCAGAGAGGGGTAGCACCACTCTGGTGCAGTTTACATAGACATGCCCATCCCTGGGTTGTATACCAGGGGACAGGGTTGTATACCAGGGGACACCCTAAGAAAAGATCTGGGACCCTGGTTTCTCTGAACTCCTCTTTGATGGAGTTATGTTTGTTATCACAATATACATCATCACAACCTCAAGCAGGCTTCAAGCAGGCTATAATTTTAATCATAGTTCAACAAGAGAGAGGAAAGAACAAAGAGAATTGATTCTGTTTACAGAAAGAACATAGATGCCGACAAAAGGCTCAAAATGAAACAACTCTTTTATGAGAAGCAGGGGAAGGCATGACTGTCAGAGGTCATGGCATCCTCCGTGCACGTCACGTCGTCTAACAGTATTAGTAAATAGACATTCAAAGTTTGCATGCTGTTCTTGTTGCAAACGATCCAAAATACACTTTAAACATTTATATGTAAATCCACATCAAAATACTTCTTGAGGCTCATGAACTTTGAACAAACACCTTGCCAAATACGAGCTGATTAGGTGAATAGTAATCTGGGGGAAGAGAAAGTCCTTGACTCATCTCAGATGTGTTGCTTTCAATTAGCTTCGATGCCGACCTCGGTACCATTCTGGCTTTCTAATTCTGACATCCATCAGTCCTTTGAGTTAGGTATTAACCATCAAAGGTCACCATTAAAATGTAAACATGCTATGCGGAATGGGAGCGTGGACCATTAACATCCATTTACCCATTTGCCTGGATTTACTAAGTTCATAAGCTGTCATTTATGTCACTGGAGAGCATAGGCCACAAGGACCAGAATGTATGAAATAAGTCTCTCAGCACGGGCAGGAAATGGGGAGGTGAGGTAGCCCAGGAAGGGAAAGGATGACGTAGTTAGTGGAATCTCCACAAGAATCCAGTAGTAGAGCCTGCAGCTTGGTTACTACAAAACCTGGCAGCACATATTTAGAAAGAAAATTAAAAATCATCAGGATCAGAGTGACACACAAATATGTGAAAGCTTGCAAAAAAAAAAAAAAAAAATCCCACCGTTTTATTTCTTCCATGTAATGTGTGAGGTAAATACGTCAATAGAGAACCTTGGAACATCAACATCAAAGACTTGCAGGGTGCTTTACTACCGCCTGGGTTTATTTGCAAATTAACGTGTGTAGGACATAGCCATTAGATTGCACTACAAGGCAGAAATCTGAAATCAAGTAATTTAATCTCTGCCTCATTTTATCCATCTGCAGAGAGAAAAAAAAAAATAGCTACATCTATTTCCTCCCAATTCTCACAGGGTTGGTACAAGATTTAAATGAGCCTCACGATCTTTTTTGAGATTCTGTAGAAGCTGCCTGCAATATATCAAAGTATTTAAACTGTGTTCCCCATTGTATAAATTCAAAGTACTTGTCAGCACCCCATGAATGTTTTACTAAGGTCACTTGAAGGAAACACACTTATTCCAGGTTTCTATTTTCCACTCTAATCTATATAGAGCAAAGTTTTTTGATCCTATCAGCTGTTTGATCTTGGCAGTTATAATCAAGGAGTTTCCTATAAAAAGAAAAGAAAGGGCTTCCCACTCATGGAGACTTTCAAAAGCACTGCACTAAGAACGTGGATACTGAGGGTCTGGCCCCCCTCACTTTTCAACTGCCTGGGGCCTCTGAGCAAGACCCTAAAAGTCCTTTCCCTCTGAGATGGGGAAACATAATTTGGCCCTTGCCCAACTGTCCCGTCTTCCCGGGAACTACTGCTCTCCTCACTGATAATGCCCTGGCCCCGCAGGCCTACTTTCAGTTCCTCAAACATTCAAGCTACTTTTAGCTTTAGGGTCTTTGCACTTGCTGTTCCTACAGCCTGCTACCCACGTCTGTCAGATCTTGGCCTAGCTGGCTCGCTCTTCTCATTCAAGTCCCAGCTTTTTTTTTTTTTTTTTAAATCATCTTTTCTGAGGCAACTCTCCTTACTGGCACCCCATGATCGTCTTTTATTTGTTACATATCACAATCCTTGCTTTCACCGCTTTCAAAATCTGCCTTGTATTATCTTACTGAGGCATCTCGCCATTGTCTGTCTCCGACTGAAGATGGGCCTCGTGCGAGCAGGCTTTTGTCAACACCGGTCAAAGCCAAAGATCTAACACTAAAAACACAAACCTGTAAACAGAAGGCATCAGGACAGGGTTCTTTTAGGCATTTATCTTTTGCAATAAACGAGTAGAGATTCTTAACAACCAGGTAGCCGGGCTGTCTCTGCAGTCACTCTCCACACGACATCTGTGACTTTACTCAGGTTCACAGGCATTATGACCTAATATATATATTTTTTTTTATCCCAGAGAAAGGTATTAGAGTCATGTTTGCTTCTGTTCTCGGCCATTCAGCAGGATGGGCATCTTTAATCTCAGGACTCTTTCCTGTGAAGCCAGGTGGGCCCTTTAAGAAGCCACCAGGCAAAATGTGACTGTAAATAGTGATAAAAACTAAAACAAACAAATAAACCTTTTATGCCCTCACACTACTGGTCAATTTCAAATGGTCCTTTAAGATGCTGTTTGCATCTCTATACCTTAAGGATTATACATTAGGCCGGCATGGTGGCACATGCATTTTATCCCAGCACCCAGGGAGGTAGAGGCAGGCAGATCACTGTGAGTTGTTGGCCAGCCTGGTCTACAAAGTGAGTCCAGGACAACTAAGGCTACACAGAGAAACCCTCTCTCAAAAACAAACAAACAACAAACAAAACACCACCACCAACAAAAATACTACTACCACCACCAACAACAAAAAGAATATTACATTAATGTTTCTTCTACCATTATGTTTATGCCAAAATGATGGCAAGACAAACAAAAAGTGTCAGAAAGTGGGAAAAGAGATGGTTCAGTGGTTAAAAGCACTTGCTGCTCTTGCAGAGGACAGAGGTTGGGTTTCCAATATCTACATGATGACTTGTAAACATCTGCAACTCCAACTCCAGTTTCAGGTGATGTGACATCTGTACCTGCCTCGGTGGGCACCAGGAACACATGAAGTACACATACACATACACACATACAGGAAAAACACTGATACTCATATAAAAAATAACCTGTCAAGAATAATGTCCATACACCATATCTAGAAAAAATGGGGGGAGAGGGCATCAAGAAACACTAGCACTCTGAGTTTATGGGATCACAGCGAGCATGAATGGCTCCAAAAGCCAGCCTGTGTGAACTGTTTGCTTTCTTCCTTTTCTGAATGTCAAGGAAGACCAGATGCGACTTTTCAATATTGTGAAGGACAGTAGTTTCTCTTTCTTGATTTTTCTGCCAATTCAAATCCCATTTGGGAATTACACTCAGTGGGACTTGGTTGCAGTCCAGCTGGAAAGAGTGCCCGTTTTCATTCACACTTCCTATTGGGTCCCCACTGCATCCTCCTTGTGTCATCTCATCGTTTGCTTGGTGAGGCTTTTCTCATGGGTCTGTTTTTGCTATTCTTGCCTTCCATCCCTCCCTCCACACAGAATGAAACTGCAGTTTATAGATGACGGCACCAACATTTATGGCTACATCACTTCCTGATGCAGCATCGTCCCCTGACTTTTTTCTCCTTTGCGATAATCCTTATATAGTCGATAACACAAACTGCATGGTCTTTCTCACTTAGTCACATCTGACCTTCAGCTTTTTCCTCTCACTGGCATACAAGTTTTGCCTCTCTACAAGAATCTACTTCTCATCCTCATTTTGCAAGTCACAGAGTCTTTCCTACTGGCTAGACCCACAGGTCCTTCACCCCCAAGAAGTCTTCTCTGTTTCCAAGCCCTAGCATCACTGAGGGAATGAGGAGAGGGGACACTGAATAAAAATCTATTAGATCACATCTATTGATCACATCTCCACTTACATTACCTTTTGATTACATTTCACTTTCCTTCCACAAGACAGAGATGTCAGGAAAGAGGAATGGAAGCATCATCTGCCTCCTTCTCCTGACGCAGTGTTCTCTACAAAATAGGTTGCAGTGATGTGAGTGGGACCTCCCAAAATTCAGACTCTGTAACCTAATGAGTAATACAATGGCATGTGGCAGGGGAGCCTTAAGAGACTCAGATCCTTAGGGCCTCTCCCTCTATGATCAAATAGGATTAAGTCCCCTTTAAAAACAGCAAGGCAGACTTAGTTTGTATAATGATGATGATATTGAGTCCCTCCCTTACATAGTAGGAGTCCACACCAGACAGTGGTACCTGCTGGCACCTGGATCTAGAACTCCCCAATGTATGAGCTATAAGAAATCTGTGCCCTTTCTAAATAACTAAATCCATGGTGTTTTGTTAGAGCACACAAAACGGACAAATCCACAGGTGTTTAATAATCACGGATGATAGTAAATTTTTAAAATGTGACCAATTTCCTGTGTAGGATATTTTCTTGTCTCTGGACTTTCACTTTTTTTCATTAATAAATCAACAACCTATAACAGAGTGCTTACTGTGTATTATAAATTCAATATAAATTTTAAATGTGTGAGTTTTATCTTTAAAATACTCCAGTGGCAGGCATTTTTTTGTCATATTTCTAAAATGCTAACTAATTCTAGCTGTGTTTTAATTAAGTATTATTAGTATTCTTGTTTTAATGAGGAGAACATGAACATAAAGACAGACAAAATGCTAGGTCTGGGTGATCCATTTAACAGAGAGGAGGGTCAGAGGTTGACCAGATGGTTCTTGGAATGAAGCACAATGAATGATGCATAAACACTGGAAGAAACCTAGGGTGCATCACTATGGCTGGATTAGGTAGAACTAGTTACTAGATGAAGCGGTCAGTCTCTTATTAGCTCTTTCTCTTTAAACAAGCAAAAAACTCTTTCTTCCTTACAATGCCATTTTTCTCAAGTCCATTTTCCAATAAAGATGCAAAAGATGAGAACTCTCTATGAAAGCCTAGAAGAGGACAAAGCAGCATCCAGAGAGCTCTGAGCTGCCCTTGCTAGGCAACATCTGCTCTGCTCCCTCCCCTTTGCTTGTGATATATTGGCACATAAGCAGCATTGATGCTCATGAGAAAAATTACAGTCATCAAGGTTATCCCCCCAAGAAGCAACTCTCTTTCTTTATTAATATGCTTCAGATTGTTGCAACACTACAAAGCCCAAAATAAGTTTTCTTTGATCAATAAATTGTAGGCTGAGAAAGAAAATACTAATTTTCCATTTCTTTGAGATCCAACACTAATATATAACAGCACTTTCCAAAAGGGTTCTCAGAAGCCTGATATAGAATTATCTGAAATTACACCTGACTATCCCTACGAGACTGTTCTGTTCTCTACCACTTTGTACCAGAGTCTCCTACGCTGGGCAGACATTTTTTTCTTTTAGAATTCTTTGTGTACAGATACATTTTTCTACTCCGGTACAAGCTGGGTAAAGAAAGTACGAAACAGTTCTCAGTCTTAAGAGGAAGATTGCTTTACACCCTCATCCCTGTCTGTGTTGGTCTTCAAAATGTAATTTTCATATGCAGAGGTACTTCATTTTTAACCCAATATAAAGAATTCCTTGCATACAATAAGATGCATACATCAAAAAACCTACTAACTAGAACATTACATCTAAATAGGTATTATTTTAATGACACTGTATGCATTATACCTTAGGTGTCTTTAATAATATAAAGAAAAACTCATTCCTGGGTTATAGAAGCATCACTGGGAAACAGAACAAACTGGACAGTGAGTGTGAAGATCAGTACGCTGGGACTTATCTTTCCAGGGTTGCATGGCCTCCTAACCCACAAATCAATGGTCTCAATGTGGGCCTTTGTCCCAAGAGAGACAACTGGCAATTGTGGATGTGTTTTCCAAATGTGATTGTAGCTGGCTACACAGTAGGTGTTACAGGTGACCAGAGATATTTTAAGTACCCAAGAATGCTACTGTCTCCCATGACACATAATAAAGGCTGTCAAAATAGCAAACATGGTGATGCTGAGAAGCCTGCTCTGCAGAAAGCATATGATGATGTTTGAGGAGCCCATTATTTGCTCCTAGGAGGGGTGGCCCAAACAACATACTCTTCCCTTTTCCAACACTCACAGTCAGCAGGGATGTCAGCTTCTATCATCTCTCTCGCTGTCTTTATAGTTAGGATTCTTGATCCCAAGGACCAAAGCCCACCCAGATGATTCCAAAGAGAACGGTTAACTCACTGGATCACTCAGCAAATATTCTGAGTCTTTCATGTTCTGGGCATTTTGAGAATGATCATGGACCCCATGAACAAGTAATATAGTGCTTACCAGCATTACTGAGTGTCCATCTATAGTGTCACTAAAACATACATATGAGTGAAATGGGTAAACTCCTCTGGTACTATGAACTGCAAACTGAACAATGGAAACTGACTTACTCCCTTGTATATTTATATCAGCTATTTAAAAACATTCTGGTAATAAACCATAAAAAAGCCAAAAACATCTAGGAAACTTGCTTCTATGCATATATACTATATTGTAAATATAGTAAATATTTTATACAGAATCCCATATGAAGAAGACGTAGTTGGTTGTTTTTGTTTTCTGCTTTACTTAGGCTTATTAGAATGGAATGGCCTCCAAGATATGGTCAGGATAGAAGGGGAGGGGATTAGGCAGAAAATACAATCATGGAGGTCTAGGCATGGTGGGACCTTAATGGAAGGCCTTTCATTTAAAGCCTGGAGTGGCCCTTCATTAAGGGATGGAAGAAAGGTAGGAGGGAACAGAGGCCAGGCAAGAGCAGCTGCTCCAAAGAGCCCCCAGAAGAGGAGTGGAGGGTGGAGGTCAGAGAACTGTCTTTAAGGAGCAGCCTTCAGGGCACCTCCCTGAGCAAATCCCCCCAAACAAATGATTTAGTTCAATATAGTAGGCATGTTTAAGGACATGGAGGAGGCAGGAACGTAAAACATGGAATACTGTTAGGCCATAGCAAAGAGGGCTTCTTAACTATGCTCAAGCATGGCCTGTTCTCTTCAGGGTATGGAATTGGCCTAAAGGTGCAGGCACCTATGTTCTAACATGGGCATGTGTGTGCACAAGCATCTCACAAGGTGTGCATGAGGTCAGAGGACAATGTTTGGGAAATGGTTCTCTCCTTCTACCACATGGGTAATCAGTTTTGGCAAGTGCCTTTACCTGCTGAACCATCTCAGTAGACCCACAGAGGTGTAGTTCTTAAGAACAAGTTCTGCTTGTTTAAAACCACCTGCTTGGAATTTAAAGCCAAGACCCTTGAGGCATGCCCTATAATTTCTTACTCCCATCAAAAGACTCCCAGACTGACTCAGAGCAGAAACTCTGGACCCTTCAACCCACAGCTGACCAGGTGACACCAGTGAAGGACTGCATCCCTTTGGAGACCCATCCATCTACAATGCCGGCTGATGAGTGGCTTGTCAAAACTGCTAGCTGCTGTCACTCAGCTGGCCTTCAGCCCCATCCTAAGCTCAGCACTGACACAGTCCCAAGGGGTTATGTGTATGCTTCAGTGGGTGAGGGAGGCCTCCAAGAGAGGTGGAGGCCCTGAGCCAGAGCCTGCAAAAAAGGAGTTATTCAAGAAATGCATGCTGACTTAGTACAGGGATGAGACAATTTCCTTGGGGGATAAATATCCAAGAAAGTCTGAAATTTTTATTCATTTGTGATATCTCCTTGTAGGCTGGGTGACAAAATCTCCTCCAGCATTCCTGAATGATAGGATGGGATAAAAAAAAAAACTGCATTGATTAAGAAGACGTGTTTGGAATGTGACATATTCACAGGAAGGAGTTTGGCCAGGTGTGGTAGAATAAATGTAATTCCAAAAGGTAGGAAGTAAAAGCGATAAGGTCTTGGTTTCAGTGTCATCCTCAGCTAGACAGTGAATTTGATGCCTATCTACAGTACATGAGCACCTCCCTGAAATATCCTAGCTAAGTGGGCTAGAGAGATGGCTCAGTGGTTAAGAATACTGGCTGCTGTTGCAGAGGACCTAGGTTCAGTTCCCAGCACATAGTGGTTCACAACTGTCTGTCACTCTAGTTCCATAGGATGCAATACCCTCTTCTGGCCTCTGTAAGTATCAGGCATATATGTGATGCACAGATATACATACATAAAAGCAAAACACTCATGAACATACAATAAAATACATAAATCTTTAAAAATTATAGCCACAGACTGTTAAATAAATAGGAAAACATTCTGTGCTATTTTAAATACTTAAAATGTTCCACTAAATTTCTATATTGGTTATAAAAGAAGCATATAATATTTATTATTTTCCCTATTTTGTAAGTGAAGAAATTAAGGATCCAAGACAGGCGATCTTGAGGAAAGCTATTGAGTGGCTGAAATAAAGAAGACTGTTATTGAATCAATAACGATAACTATAACCATATTTATGGCTGTAACTATAGTTCCAAACATCTTCTCAACTGATGGCTCATGGCAGTTCCTGGCAGTGCCTCACCCAGGTCTCCTTCCACAGGGTACCCATTTTGTGTAGTGTCTCTGGGTTTCTACTCATGTAATAACCAGGCTTGTCCTGAGTGATCCCAGGCAGTGACTTCGTAAGCTCTGCCATACACTGACATTTCTACATATCCAGCTTCTACTTTCACCTTCTGTCCTAGGCTATATATCTACATTTTAGTCTAAAGACACTTCCTTCACTTCCTGCCTCATTCCCTGTATCCTTCAAAGCCCCTCACATGGAAAATAACCTTCTTATATGTCAAGTATACTTTTCATTTCTTTCCCTATGAGATGTGAAATGACTTAGGCTTTACTACTCTGGCTGATAGTAAGCATTATCACTGTGCTAATAGTCAAGTAGTACTGTTTACAAGTGTCTCATTTCTTACAAGTCGTATTAGCTTCTTTTTAAACTCCTTTTTTTTTCCTTTGCCTATAACAAAATATTTGATGTTGTATGCATTATAAAGTAAAGAGGTTTATTTGGCTCATGTTTATTGTAAATATGAAGTCCGCATATGTCACTGATAGGTCTTATGTGTTCCCTGATAGGTCTTATGTGTTCCCTGATAGGTCTTATGTGTTCTCTGATAGGTCTTATGTGTTCCCTAATTCTCGAAGCTACATCAAGATGTAGTGGTAGAGAAGAAAAAATAAGTTAGAGCTAAAGAAAGGTCAAGTGGGTATGGTGATGTCGCGTTCTCTCGGCTTACTAGGAGCTGAAGAGACAACCTTAATTCTCTTATGTGGATGAAATTCATGGGCTATTTACCTCCTGCTAAGCCCTGTTCTTTCTAGCTACATCACAAGGACACCATCACACCAGGACCAAACATCCATCACAGGAACGTGGGGGAGACAAGCCAAGTCCAAGCCATACAGCATGCATGCGACAGCTAAGAAATGTCCCAAGATCTTTTGATCTTCTTTGGGTGACCTTGGGATTCAACCCTTGGTTATTGGCCCATGGAACACTATTGCTACAAGCGCTACTTAGCATCACTCTGAACACCTTCACATACTAAGGTAAACATTACTATAAAGACATATTTAAATTATTTTCCAAATTCAAATTATTTCAGCATTGCTTATGCTACTTTTCCTTATACTATAATTTATTTTCTATTTTTCTGCTTATTTTTAGATTCCCAAATAATACATGATTGTGTTCTCATTGTAACAGACTCAAACAATATTGAAGCAGAAATACTATTTATTACCCACTAACTACTGACCATAGATTTTGAGGTGAATTTCAATGAGCAGTTCCTTATTCAGAATTGTTGTTTGTTTCAAATGAGACAAGCCCTATGGTATTTTATTCTACAATTTGAATCTTCAAATATGGCTAAGAATAAATGGTGGCACCTTGAGGGGTGGTGAGTGGCCCAGATTTCAAGAAGAGAATTGGAGGAAATGCAGCCTTTAATGTGAAGAAAAATTCATATAATTGTTTAAAGGAACCTATCTTTGAAAGGATACAAAAAGTCTACATAGGAGCTCTCAAAACTTTGAGAGAGAGAGAGAGAGAGAGAGAGAGAGAGAGAGAGAGAGAGAGAGAGAGAGAGAAAGGAAGTGGGAGAAGGGAGAGAGGTGGGTGAGAGAGAGAGAGAGAGAAAGGATTGTTTAAGTTGTTAAATTAAATTGTTTAATTGTAAAAGTTGTTCCCCTCTCTGAAATCATTTTGTAAGCTCAGAATCTAGTCCACCTCCGTGTATTAGTCAGAGTATTTGATGACTGTGTAGCCTACATGAGGACCTCCCTGAAAAATCCTAGCTAAATGGGGATGGGCGAGATGGCTCACTGGTTAAGAGCACTGGCTGCTCTTCCAGATGCCCTAGGTTCAGTTCCCAGCACATAGTGGCTGTTAACTGCAGCCCAGCCTCCTGCCTTCTTCATACTCTCTTCCTATGATTGCTCCTTAGTTGGGAAAATTCTACCTTGGTCATGGCTGGCTCTTCTTCACAAAAGTTACTTATTTCTAAGCCCTTGATCTTGGATCTCAGCTTCAAGGTCTTCCCAGAGTTTCCCCTGGATGACTCTGTTATTTGCAGAAGCACAGTGACTCGTGTATACTGGGATGATGCTAATGCCATTCACTTCTCATTCAGGGTCTTAGAATTTTTTCTCTGGGCAAACTGATAAAGCACAGATACATGGCATTCCCTCCTCAGGGCCACATTTCAAGTTGATCTTTTCAGTCTTTCTGTCAAATTCAAATGTCACTTCACTATTCATGTGTATGTGGAGGATTCTAACAGACGTCTCCTTGGCTTCTTTAAAAAATGCTTCAATTTCTCTCAAGTCAAAGGCCTTTTCTAACCTTTCAAAATTATCTATGCAATCTATTAACAAAATTTCCTCAGTATACAATATAGAAACCATTGAGGGTTACCAAGAAAAGGAGGACCACCAAAGCTATTAAAATGAAAGCAAATAACAATTAAAATATTTAAAAGGCAAAAAGAGGAAAATCTGATATATAATTTTTCATGAAGCAATACCTCTGAAAATTTCCTGTCCTGAAGAGATACACTCACCATCAGTATTAACTTATGTCTCCGTGAACAGTTCTTGCTGTCCTTCTAATACCATATATGAAAGCTCAATATATTTAGTCCTCTATCTGCTAAATAAACTCTTAATTGTCTACAGATACATCTAAGGCTGCCTAGTTACCCAGTCCCCTTGGTAACACTAAGCCATAATGATAAAGCCATGCTTCTAAAGAGTACTGATAAAGGAGCCACCCAAAGCATCCATGCATGAAGAGAACATGATCTGCTGTTGTGTTCCCAACTTTGGTGGTCTGAATGTACAGAAACCCTCAGAGTCCCCCACATTTGAACATCACAGTCCCTGGTTTATGGTATTCTTGGAGGAGTTTATACAGTCTTTCTGTGGTGGAACCTCGGTGGAAGAACTGCCACTGGCAAAGACTTTGAGCATGTACGTCCAGCCCATTTCTCTACCTCCAGCCCATTTCTCTGCTTTCTTATGTGCAGCTAAATATGGGATGTCTCTGCTTCCTGATCAGGTAACCTGCATCCATGCCTCTCCTGCCATCATGGATGATGAACCCTCCCTCTGTACTACCATAAGGCAAAATAAACTATTCCTTCCATGAGACTCTTTCTTTCATTCATGGTATTGTATCACCAAAACACAAAATAAATTAATGCGAGCACAAAGAATGGAATAGAAAGATAGTGAAAAGGTTCAACAGATAAAACAACAGTGTTCGTGGATGGTGCATAGCTCTTATCCCAGTACTCAGAGACAGATGCAGGATCAGGAGTCCAAAGTTAGCCTAGGTTATATATGAGCTCAACACCAGCCAAGGTTACATGGAGGCCAATTATTTTAAAATAGAATTAATAAAGATAACAAAACTAAAGATCAAAATGATCTGGGAAGTGGTGAGGCAGTTGGGCTTACTGACTTCCCGGGCTGGGGTCCAGGGTGCTCGGAGTACTTAGGCCTTAAGGATGGCTGTGGGTCTTCACCACTCAACTTGTCATGTCCTGTGAGTAGCAGAGCAGGGACTCCAAAGACTCTTGAGTTCTCACAAAGTGGACGTGCTAATCTCCACAGCTTCATTTCTGCTTTATAAAGCTTCGGAATAGTATTGACAGGTGTCTATGTCAAGAGAAAATTTTCATTACCCTTGGACTCACTTTTGGTTTTCTAGAACTGATGATAAGGCAGTGGAGAGGAGAAGTATTCCCTTATGTTTTGTAAATTTTCTATGCATGTGAATTGATTTTCAATGAAAATGTCACTAAGTAAAATAAAAGATAGCATAAATTTTATGTAGGGTGAGAGCAAGTTCACACTTCCTGTGTATTCAGCTTCCTATGAAGGCTGAGTGGGTATGCAGGCTGGTTTTGGGGGCACAGGCTTGCAGTCTGAGCTACTTTGGACGGTTAAGACAGGAGAGTCACAAATTTGAGTGCAGGACCAGTACTTTAGCAGGTACTCCCACCTTAGACACTTGCTTAAGGAGGAAGAAAAGATGGATTCACCTTCAGAACAGATCAGCAGATAAACAGGAAGCAGAAAACGCTGACAGTTCCATGGCCTTCATCTGTCACCTCTTGGTTAACTAACACAGCTTTGCACCTAAGTAAATAAACTACCTTATTAAATTCATGTGAGTAAACCTCTACCTCTAGTTAACCCAAGGGTTCCCCAGAAAAGTGTCTGACATGCATGTGATGCCCCTGTGTTTACCTTTTCCCTTGGCTAGTAACTCTGAACGTCTTATCAAATGTATCCAATGCAGTGTCCATTCTTTATGATGGAGAGGATGTGATTCGGGACCTGGAATTAAAACTATCAACTTGTTTTGAAATACCATCCTCTCCTATCATCTCCCTGCTATGATGTTCTGATTGGACAAAGTTGCTGTTGGAAGGGACCTGTTGTCATAAAGCTCTCTCTGGCCCACATCTCTTGATGCCACACACCTCTATTCTAATTGCTCCATGCCCACTGTGAATTTTCTAATCTTCCCTTCAGAAAGCTTCCTGGAATTTCAGAAGAGCAGCATGATGCCAGATTGTATGGATTGGAACCTTTTCAATTTTTGAGATTCAACTGGCAATATTAAAGAATTAATTATAATGAAAATGCAAAGAAACAGAATCTTCAGTGAATCCCATCTGGGAGAAGTCTTTTCTTAGGCCCTATACAATTTTTTTCCATCCAACTTAGTCTCCTGTTTTCTCCTTTGTTCATATAATATGAAATATTGAATACTATGAAATATGGAACCTAAAATTTGATGCGGGCAATCGTCAGATTTCTTCTAGTTCTCACAACAATTTATCATTTTCCCCCAAAGTGCGTGCATGCATGTGTGTATGTGTGTGTGTGTGTGTGTTTGTGTGTATGTATGAACATTTCCCCCAAGGGCCTACCTTATGTGTCAATTACTCTGAGATGTTATTACACACATATAAAAGGATTGAATAGGACTCCAAAGGAAATAGCCAAGGATTTACACATACTTTATTGAGTTAAACCAGCTATTAATCTAAGCAGGAAGAACCTATTTCCTTTACCTATTTACCACAGTGAAGGGAAGAGAAAGACTATAGTATTCCTGCCCTGCTGAGCAACATTCTCCGCTGTTTACCTGAATGATTTTTTAGGTACATTGGCTCATCTCTCATGTTTAGGAACAATGATGAAGTTGTTGCCTGGAAAACAGCGTCTGTGTGTCATATATGGATTAGCCTCCTCTTTGCCCTGCAAGTTCACTGTCAATCATTTTAATGTCCCAGCCTAACATATATTTCGCAGTGTGTATTTTGGTGTCAACTCACAATATGGCAGAATAAAGGAGAAAGTGACAGGGGAATTGATATCCTGTTCACATCAAGGCATGCAGACATATGGCTGGATGAACAAATTAATAAATCTAAAGCAGAAATAAGTAAACGATGTTATTTATATTAGTGATTGGATGAGCAAAATAAAATAATGAACGGGAATGAAAGGGGATAATAAAAATGTGAACAAATAGCAACAAAGACCATGCTACAAATCAAAGGAAACCAAAGCACGAATAAAAAGACAGAGATGCCCACCCAACACTTTAAGTATACCAGTGTGTAAATGAATACGGAAATGGTATCGTACCTCAGCTATCACAGAAGGTGATACATAAATAAAGGCTCACTCAAAATTTATGATTTCTCTAACTTTGGAAAAGAAGGGACAGAGGTGAAGTACTCAGACCTGTGTTCATTTGGAACATAGATGAGGAATATTAAACAGTAAAGGTGACCATTAAATATGTGTAACAGAAAGTTGAGCCTACAGAGGATCCTTTGGTAATCCCTATCTACGGAAAACCACATAGACTTCTCTTGGTTTTGTACAACTGCCTTTTAAAATCATGCTGTGCAGATTCTCAGAATACTCTAATACTATAAGAGGCTACCTCTGCTCCTTCTTCCTTTGTGTTGGGTGACGGGAAGTATTTTTTTTTTTAATAATACCTATGCTAGTGAATTAAAGACTTACATAGATTAAAGCTCAGCTACTTGTGTGAAGCAATAGTTAGAACTAGTATCACTGTAAGCTTTTCCGCAGAACAACTGTACGGTGTTTGCTCTCGTGGTTATCAAAGGCTTATATTAATTCCAGGTATTGCTTATGAACACAGCGTCACGCATCTGTACTTAAATACTGGGGAATGTTTATGGAAATATTTTTGAAAGTACTTAAACTACTGTATTGCATGTAAAACATTCAATAAATGTTTAAGTTGAACAATTTTTTTTTGTTGGTCCAGCATCTTATTTTCTTGCGTCACACCCTAAGATGCCGATTTAAACATGTAACACTGAGAGAAATTAAGGAGAGAAAAAAATCCATAGTAGGGGAAAATAATCTATAAATGGTAGCAATCCATGTTTTCCTGCAGTGCTTCTATCTTTCAATAACAATACATGGAAGCAGCAGTTCTCAAGTACAGGACAATGCATGCAGAAGACATGACCATTCACAAGTTTTCTATTTTGTAATTAGCTTCTTTTTTTCCAAAGAATTCCCGAAATGTCTTGATTAAGTACATAAATCTCAATAGCATTAGCTCATGAGAACAATAAAATTAGTTCATGAGAATCCTGCCCATCCTAAGTGAGCCCACAGAATGGGGGAATGCCCTGGATCGTGATGCTGATGAGTAACAAATGGTTGGAGCTCAGCTCTCCCAACTTAGTCTGCAAAGCCTTTGCTCTGATGCCTTAGGGTACTGTCCATGAGTCTATGTGCTTGGAGACCATGTGATGAGTGATGGTTTTATGAACAGTGGGTTCTCAATTATGTGAACAGAGTTAGAGCATCAATAGAGTGGGGAAGGAATTTTTATTCTTTTACTCTTTTCTATTGTGGATCCTCTAAAGATCGGATGACTTTGAAGTATAAGACACCTATGTATGTTTCTCATTGGCTCTATCTCCAATGAGTGGAATAACACTGTGCTTGTAAAAGTGAGGTGACTCTAAACCCCCTTACATTATCACCCTCTGGAAAACAAGGTTAGAGATGAAAAGGGGAATGGAAACATATTTAAGTTTATATTCTACATCAGTTATAAAATTTAGAATGCTTGAGACAAATCACTGGATTTCGTGGCAGACAGTTTAACACCCAGAAAGACCAACCAGTCAATGACAAATACGGAGTTAGAAGTCACACCTCCAGCAGGGGTTTTCACCCTCCTCATCCCTATCCCTCACTCTGTCAGATGGAATTAATATTACTGTGATATTAGGCAAGAGGAACTCATAAGAAACAATGTTAAAGATATTTTAAATCATCATTTGCAAAAAACCTTGGCTTAGACCTCTATGAAAGGCAACGCAAAGGACACTACCTATGACCTGGCCTTGTACCATATGGGCCAATCAAAAGCTCTCATATCCTTCTTCCCAAATCACTCCTAACATCATTTGAATTATTCAAAAGCCTCAAAGATGGGACATGTGGACAAAGCCTGGCAAAGCCCGTCCCCAAACTAAAAGAGTGATTAAGCAGGCATCCATTTTCACTCTGCTTCATAATTACGCTTATGAGAAACGAGCCATGTATAAAATATTTGTGAGATTCCAATTCAGGCAAGTGAACACTCATAAAAAGCCATATATTTTATTCGAAGTTAAATCTCCTCTTTTGTTTTTGTTTTTGTTTTTCTCATAAAGTGGCAAAGTTAATCAATGCATGTAACACAGAGAAGTAGAAGCCTTTCAGCTGGGGGCAAACTCTGTTTCTTGGTGAACATTCCATTACTCGGCATCCATTTTATCCAACAAAAGCTGCTTTATTATAATTAGTTCTTGGAGCTTCTGGCCTCTTTACTTAAAAAAAAAAAAATTAAAACGCCTTTAAAAAGTGTTCTATTCACCCATAAGGTCTAGTTGTATTAAATAGATAGTGTCTCACCATTCTCTAATATACAGTAAAAATACTATAAAGTTTTGCAATTAGTTAAAAAGTCAAAAACTCAGCAAGAAGTCTGGATTTTCCTCTCAACTATCCGTTAATGAAGGTTTCAACGTTAATTGCCTTTTCATTAAAAATTCTTTAAAGCCCTTCTGTACAAAATCAAATTAGCAACGAAAGCCTCAGAACAATCTCTGTAATTCTGTTGCGGACTCCCTTGTTCATTATTTGGATTGGTGAGACTAAGGAGTAAGAGCGCACCTTTCACATACTCTAAAAGACTGGCTAAAATTATTTTAGCGATCAGGGTTCCTTTTATTCAAGCCTTCTCTGAAATAAGACACTTTAGATAGAATCCTAGTATGAGGAAAAATTTGAAGGAGGAGGAGAAGGAGGAAGGGGAAGAGGGGGTAGGGAGAGATGGGAGAAGAAGAAGAAGGAGAAGGAGGAGGAGGAGGAGGAAAAGAAAATGAAGTTTGTTTTTTTTTTTGTCATCATCTACAGTATAATACCACATAGCCTCACCTCTGGAAACAGTGTTTTCGGCCATTCATATATACATAGAAAAATGAAGCCTACTTGACTAGCAATCAAGTAATGTTTTTCCTATCCCAGACAGAATTACATCCCATCTCTAACTTAACTATCTAACCATGGTCAAGTGACCAATGGAGGGACAGAGTTTTCCTGTGCAAAGGGTGATCATTAGAGTAATATTTCATTGTGTTGAAAACAGAACAAGGAAACTAGAGCATTAAAGTACAACATGGGCTCTGTACTGGCTCTTGGGCAAAAGGCAGAGTGAGATAATTCTTTCATTCAAGATGCTCCTAATTCAAACAAGTGATAGAGTGGTTATGTTTCCATATTGATAATAGAAGTGAGGAGAATGAAAAGCAATGATAAAGATAAGCAAGGACAGGCTGAGGATAAAATAAACTATTGGCTGTCTTTGGTGGAGCAAATGCTCTGGTGTTTGTGACTGCAGGAGGCTGAGCCATTCACAGAAGTCCCATAGAATTCACCACTGAAAACTCAGGGCTTTAACTGTTAATCAAGATTTAAATAATCAGGAATTCCACTGGAAGATGTGAATAAAAAGATCCATTCCTCTTAAGGTTTTGGTTTTCTTTTACCCCAGGACAGGGTTTCTCTGTGTAGGGCTGGCTGTCCTGGAATTCATTCTGTAGACCAGGTTGGCTTTGAACTCACAGAGATCCACTTGCCTCTACCTCCTGAGTGCTGGCATTCAAGGCATGACTCATCACTCATGCAGTTAACTCATGTAAATTTTACCTCAATCCAGAGATACTGTCAGTAACTTTTCCTCGCAAAATTAAGAGGAGCATGAGAGAGCTCTTCCTGATTGCTGAATTTCATGTAAAGTGTTCTTTGAACATTAAAATTGTCACAAACTCATTTCCCTTGTGCATCATAAAAGTAAATATGACCTAGCTCTGTTAATTTACAATCTTTCATCGATACTTCCTCTCTTTGGCTCTAGGTTTATGTTTATAGCATGTCTGTTCTATTATCCATGTAGTCATTCATCTGCATGTTCAAATCCAAGCACTCGCAGGAACCTGGATTTGTCATCTTCTAATTGGATCTGCACTGTTATTATAATTATCCCAGCTTCTTACATACCTGTGTCTACTGTATGGCCCTGCTTCCTGATTTTCTCTGAGAAATGACTTTTGCGTCATTCCCACCAGCACCAAGTGTACACTACCAGCTCGGGTGGCTTGGTCTTTACAGTTGTGCAACAGCTGCGATGCAGCAATATGCATCCTGTCCACACCCTGTGTTCTTCTTTAGGGCTCTTCACATTATTATCAAAGTTAGTTTACTAAAATATAACTTTGTTCTTGTCAGTCACCATTTACAACATGTTTAGTACCTTTCAAATTGCCAAGTTACTTAATCTGTATCGTACTTTCTACATCTTCCAATAAACTAAGTCCTTCTTCATGGCTGTGGATTATTACAAATGTTACTCAACAATCATGTGCATGTATTTTCTCCATAGCCATACAACCTTTCAACTTACTCTTTAATCATCAGGACACAGCTAAAATGTCACCTGTCGTTAGATGGTCCCTCTTATCCAGAAATAGAAATTGGTCCTTCCTTTGTGATACTTCATCTTTTGAGTATCTGAACCTCAATCGACACGCCCATAAGCCAGAAGTAAATAATCCCTATCCCAGCAAGACAGTAGTTTGAGAACCAAGTGGGATAGTGTTTATTTAATACAGGAAAACTATAAATCAATATAGAAATAGCGCTAGGCATGGAGCCAAGGGCTTTATAGACATTATCTCATTCAGTCCTGAAATATTAAACAGATACCACAAGTGAAGATGTATATTGTCACTTAACACTCTCTCTCTCTCTCTCTCTCTCTCTCTCTCTCTCTCTCACCCACCCACACACACACACACAAATACACACACGTATACACATGCACACTATCTTCTTATTCAAATAGTTTTCCTTTGTATTATAATTTATTCTGGTTAAAATGCTTTCATATATACTAGTCTTTTGAACATTTTCTTAAAAATTATGATTTTTTTCTGGCTTAACACTGAATTATTTGCTTTACCTTGTCCATTGTAGAATTCCACAGACTATTATGCAGAGATGTAAAATGTTGTTCAATTAGGTGTGGTGTCTGAGTCACATTTGAAGGGTTAAACAGTATTAATTATGTAAATTAAAATTTTCTCAGGAGCCTTGAGGCAAAGGATCAATTCACAGAACAGGAGGAGAATAGGAAAAGAAAGAGAGAGGGAGAGAGCCTAATTAGGCATGTGATTAACTCTTTCATAGATGTGGTGATAACAAATGCAAAAAAATATGATAATAATAAATGTAAGGACCATTTCAGACATCATTGAACACTCTAAAGGTTATTTTATCCTGATTATGTGATGCTGGTGTGTGTGTGTGTGTGTGTGTGTGTGTGTGTGTGTGTGTGTGTGCACACGTGTAATTATCCAAAGGCACTCTATTGACTGATTAAAAAGTCAAAGGCGTAATTTGGATGTTAAATGTCCTTTACAGAGTCATGTGTGTCGAGCCCTTGGTCCCTACCTGGTTGTGATGTCTTAAGATATTGTGGAACTTTTAGAACACGGAGGTGATAGATACGGCAGACATAATTATATTGAGGCAGGGCTGCTGGGTTGCCAGTTGGTTCCAGTTTTAGCCTGAACTCTTCATTGACTGTTTCATATACATGTGAAGAAGAAAGTCTAAGTCACATGTCCCCGTTGCGGTGCCTTTCCAAACATGCACTAAATCCCCTCAAATAATAAGGGAAAAAATAATCCTTCCTTATGTCAAGTATTTGGTCAAAGTGAAAAAAGTAACTGTTATAGCAATTTTAACTTAAATATTTAAGGAAAATAAAGTTAACACTGTGATAAGAATTTATCTTCTTTTTAAAATATATTATATTAATTTATTCATATTACATCTCAATTGTTATCCCAACCCTTGTATCCTCCCATTCCTCCCTCCCTTCCATTTTCCTCTTACTCCACTCCCCTATGACTGTGAATATGGGGGCCCTCCTCCCCCTGTATATGCTCATAGAGTATGAAGTCTCTTCTTGGTAGCCTGCTATCCTTCCTCTGAGTGCCACCAGGCCTCCCCATCAAGGGGACACAGTCAAATATGGGGCACCAGAGGTCGTGTGCAAGTCAGACCCTACTCCTTAAATCCAAAATTATAAACCTTTTAAAAAACATATTGATATGCTTCAGACTTTTAGTGACCCTGTACAACCGAGTTTCCTTTTTTCCTAGTTAAATACATTTTATCTGTATACCTTGAAATAGTATGTCTGACAAGACACATTTCTCCATTGTTTTTGATAGACAGCAAATCTAAAATAATTCAAAGGAAAAAATGAGCATTGTGCAAGTAGCTTCTTTTATCCTGGAGACTAAATGCATTTGCAGAGAGGATTACATTTTGTTTGGCAATTTATTTTATTGACAAAACATATTTCATCACATATTCCATCACATTCAGTAGACAAATGCATGTTGTCAAATACCCTATTTCCTGCTTTTGATGAAAAGCACACATTTTTCAAATACCCTGGTTTTTAAATGGGGGAGTTCTACAGACAAGCTCCATTAGCTGTGATTTGGCCAGAGGTGTCTCGATTTGGACTGTGGCCAAGCTATATGACTTCTTCCACTATAGTATAAATTAACCTCTCAGGGAACATTAATGTCCATCTTCACCCATAAAAACATCAAAATTCAGTTTACTTTGTAATCAGCATGATAGGATCCTATTGCCTAAATATAAAATTCAGATGGTTCCTATACACATACCAGCTGCTAAAATGCAATTACCCTTTACAAGGTAATGCACACACAAAGTAAATATTTAATCTACACTATTTGTATATCTGTTTAACGTTGGTAATTCAATTATTGTGTGTCCTTTCAGTATTTGCCCTCATGCCTGATATACGTACTAAATTATAAATAAGTTCGTAGAGGTCAAGAAACAGATCTGTGTAATGTGTTCTGAGGAGCACTCCACCCAGTGTGTCCTGAAGAAATGTGTTTATCAATTTTTGCTTGTAACATAGGGTAGTGACTTTCCCCAGTCCCTCCATACACACACACATACACACACAAACAAACAAAACAAAACAAAACAAAACAAAACAAAAAAAAAAACATTACTTCCATTCTGTGACATGCATTCACAAATTTCAAGGAATACAGAAACTGACAATCACAGGCCTTGGTCTCTGGTGGTTTACCTTCTAGTTACTAGCTATGGTAATAAACAGTCATGGCACAGATGACACAGAAACAGTGGAGTTGTTGCTGAATCACAGAGTTCAGAGGTGGGAGAAATGAGCATCCTGGTGATGAGGAAGGCACTTAGGAAGTTGCCTAACAGAGCTGCTTGGCAATTCCCTCGAATAGAACATGGAAAATCTGATGAAAGGCTTGGGAAGACACTGCACGTTTGACATCAGAATCCTGTGGCGAGTGCATGAGCGAGGTGTGCAGAAGTAACAAGCAGTATGGGATTTAGAACAAGTTATGTCTGTTGTGTTAGTTCAAGAAATAGGCAGCATGTAGGTCCAATGATGGTGGCAATTCAGGGGGGGGCATAAAATAAGCTGGTGGATCTCTGTGAATTTGAGGCCAGCCTTGTCTACAAAGTGAGTCCAGGACGTCCAACGCTACACAGAGAAACCGTGTCTCAAAACAAACAAACAAACAAACAAACATGTAGCTTTTTAGTGCCTCAAAGTACCTGGTCCTAGAATGAGTTTTTATCTGACACAACCTTAGAAAAGGTCGTTGATTTTCATAAGGCTCAGTGACACCCTCTCTGCATGCAGGCTTCACACGTGCCCTAACAGTCTAATAAAGTCTGACAGTGTATTACACATGACAGCTGTGTGTTGTTTACATAGAACAAAGGAACCTTTCAGACATAAGGCAATATAATTGTAGAAGTATTAATTTATATGATTTTGTGTATCATTAGTCAGCTTTTATAGTACCTGTTTCTGAGTTTTGTAATTCTGATAGGAGTCCACTTACTTTTCTTAAATAGCATTGAAATTTTCTGTAAATATTTGAGCATAATACCCAAAGAACTGGAAATCATCTTTACCACGTTCAATGCTCTTGTGCCTCATATTAAATCTATCATTATATTGCATTTTTAGAAACTTTATAGACTTTAACATCTCTACTCCGTTCACTAATATTGTGGCTAATTAAGTGACACCTCAACTTTCCTTTTTTTTTTTTTTTTGGCTACTTAAGCTTCAGATGCTCTCTCTCTGTCTCTGTCTCTGTCTCTGTCTCTGTCTCTCTCTCTCTCTCTCTCTCTCTCTCTCTCTGTCTCTCTCTCTGTCTCTCTCTCTCTGTCTCTCTCTCTCTGTCTCTCTCTCTCTCTCTCTCTCTCTCTCTCTGTCTCTCTCTCTCTCTCTCTCTCTCTCTCTCTCTCTCTCTCTCTCTCTCTCTCTCTCTCTCTCTCCTAGTGAGGCAATGAGTCCAGACATGATCCATGTAGGTCAAAATCCCCAAGCAGAGAGCATTAACTTATTTTTTCTATTAGAGATATTAGTAATAAATTTTTATTATCTACAGTTTTCTCAATATTATATCATTGACTAATAAGCCAATAAACACTATATACAAATGCAATTGCCTATATAAAATAAGCAAACTCAATTTCATAAACTAGGATTAGTGTCTACAGAATAATATTTTGCACATGGTACTGATGACAGATGGCCCCTGTGCCTTAGTTCAAATACCTCCACTGTGATTAAGATGGTTGAGTCTGGCATCTAAAAATCTTTGCTGTACCTTTTAGGTGAGACATCTCAAACGTTGTACTGATAGCACCTAGGAATTGTCTCCTCTTCCTGTGGTCTGGGGGGATCTCTGATGTCAGTTAAACTCCAAAAGATTATTTCCCAGGAGAATGTTTGAGACAAGCATTTCTGAAGACACGTGGGTCAGACAGAGTCACCTACACTACACTCTATAGACTACAACTGAGTCACATAGACTAGTCCACATCCAAAAGAGACAAGATAGAATTCACTCATTGCATGGCACTGGCAAGCCACGATGAAGAAACCTGCAGGCTGAGAGTCACTGTTGCTATTATCTCTGGAAAATGCAATTTCCCAGCCAAAGATGGAATATCAAACTTGTGTATTCTTCAGCAGTTCGTTTGTCATGGATAGTTGTAGAAACCTAACTGGGATTCACATTGTATTTGCAATGCTTCCTATATAAACATAGAAACCATGTAATTCCACATCAGTCTCTCTTGACCTAGACAAAGGATTCTCGGGGGCAAAGATTATTCATGTGACCTGGGATCCTCTTTATTTTAAGACAGGACGCCACTCTGTAGCCTCGGCTGACCTGGAGGTAGCTAAACAGAAGAGATGAGACTGCCCTCAATGCTTATTTTATCACTAAGCTTGATGACCACTTGTGTGTGTGTGTGTGTGTGTGTGTGTGTGTGTGTGTCTGTGTCTGTGTATCTGTCTGTGTCTGTGTCTGTGTGTATGTGTGTGGATATACATACATGCCCATGCATGTGGAGGTATTGACCAACATTAGATGCCTTTTCCAATCACTTGCCACCTTAAATTTTAAGGCAGGTTCTCTCACTAATCCCGGAGCTCATCCATTTGGCTAGCTTGGCTAAGTCCATGCACTCTAAGAGGGACATATCTATGCCCCTAGAGCTGAGATTACAAATGTATGCCACTGTGCCCGCTATTTTTTTTTTATGTGATTTCTGAGGAACCTAAACTCAGGGCCTCATTCTTGCCCAGAAAACAGTTTATCAATGGAGCCATCTGGCCAGCCACCTGGATGATCACTTTTTTCCTCTGTGGAAGTCACATCAAACCTAAGTAGGTGTTATGATTACAATTATAATATTTTAATATATTACTTATAATGGTAATATATCAAAATTTCCTCTGATTTTATTCTTAGAGTTATAAAATTCTAAACCAAGCAGATGAATTATGCTGAAATATGTTACCTCTATATGGCCACCATCTGGAAAATGAATACAAATGTATCTTGTGCTATTATTTCTGTGCTAGTGCATTTTTTAAAAAATACTTAACATGGAGCATGATGAATAACATAAGGAAGTCAACACCTTTGCTCCTGGTGGGCTGGACTCTGGGACATTTATGTGCACACTGCACAATAACAGGCATTCCTGAGAAGAATAGTTACAATCCTGGGGCTGCTTTGCTTTTTTGTTTCTAATTGGTTATTTATTTTTCCACTTACATATTTTTAAAAAGAAGAGAGCTATGGTCAGGGAACCTATGACCAGGGTAGTATTTATAAGAGAGCAGTTATGTTTGGCATCTCAGTCTGAAAGTTTGGACAACACACACCCTGAAAATACTCCAGCGTGCATCATCTTCCACTGGTCACTCCATCCTGTCCCAAGTTCCTCCCGCCTGTTGCCTCATTAAGGCATAGATCAGCAGCTGAGAAACTCAGGACATAATCCATCTGAGACATTATCTAAGACAAAAACATAAATCCTGAAGCTATGCTGATTAAAAGGGGAGACACTCAAAGAAGAATAGATTCGTTTGATTAACATTCTATATAAATTGGATGGCTAAAAGGCCCAGCTTCCATGACTGAGAAGAATATTTTATCAACGCGTGTGAATCAGAGTGCGCCAAATTCACTGAAAGCACCAAGAAGGACTTTTCTTATTCTTTACCATCTCAGCAGTCTATCAAGGCTTCTGCAGCCATCTCCACGGAGGATACAGTTGTCCTGTGTCTGCCGAATCCAGAGTTCTTGCTACGGGGCACAATTTGAAGTCTACTTCGCTCTGTGGAATCCCCATCTCAGAACCCAGGGCCCTGGGATCTGCACTGTAACAAGAACTTCAGGAACTGACCAGGCTCTATCTTACGATTTCTGAATGCGAAGGTTTGTTGCTAGAAGTATTTTTATATTGAGAGAGAACCTCATACTTTTTTTCTGCCTCTCTCTGCCCCTCTGTCTTTCTGTCTCTCTGCATCTTTTTCTGTTTCTCTCTGTCTCTTTCTCTCTGTGTCTCTGTCTCTGTCTCTCTCTCTCTCTCTCTGTGTGTGTGTATGTGTGTGTGTGTGTGTGTGTGTGTGTGTGTGTGTGTGATAAAACTGTTAACACAAAATGTGGAGCCTGACCAACTAGCTTTATCCCCAACTCCAGCTTTTATCCCCTAATACTGACCAGGGTGCATAAGGTCTTAGGCCCTCACCTAGACCATGCGAATGACAGCACCATCACTTAGAAGCCATCACTTTGTTTGGGGACTTCAGTGAGGTAATCTCTGCCACACACTTGGTACAGAGTTTGACATCGATCAATGGTTCCTCTTGTGTCTCTTGTTTTGTCACTGAACTACCAGGTACTGTGTCATTCTATTACTTATTAATAAGTCATATAAGTCATAATTAAATTGTGATTGACCTGTGTCAGACTTGTGGAACAACTACAGATGTTTCAGGCTAGCTTTGAAATGCAGACAACTGTGGCTTTCTCTCAAAAGTTTACAAGAATACAAAATAAGTGTGCAGACGTTGATGTCCCTCGGCTTTTCACTGCAGCTGGCTTGAGGAAAGCTGGTCTAGGCTGCAACCCAAGTAACCACAGAAAAGGAGCTTCCACTCAGGTGGCTGGATGACCTTAGACATGAGTCACGTGAGCTTACTGGCAGCCAGCCTGTGCCTGTCTTGGCTGAATCCTGTGACTCTCTTCTCTGATCCCCTCACCTGGCTGATGGCAATGGACACAGCAGGTAAATGCCTCCCACGGCCTCTCCCTCCACCTGCAGACAGGCAGGCCTCTCAGTTTCCAGCAATGAAAAATAGAGAGAGAGTGCCCTTCAATTTTCCTAGTGTAAAGAAAGCCTTCTGCTTTCACTCTGTACAATTTCGGCCAAGTTCCCACACACTGGGTTCTGGGCGATTAGAGGGCTTTAATTACAGCTATTACGCAGCCTAGGGGAGCCAGTGCTTTCTCCCTGCTCATGGGGCAGAAACCAGAAAGGGGCAGCACGGGTTGGAGAAGTAGTGTTGGGGGCTCCTGCTGTGAGAGCCCAGAGATGCCTAGCGATGGGAGAAGGCGGTACCGATTCCCTGCTAGTCCCTGAAGGCCAGCTGCTATCACCTGGAGCATGCCGGTTATTCTTTGTAACTGCAAATCCCATGTTTTCCTCATTCGCATTGTTCTCGGTGTTGCCAAACCACTTCTGCGCTCCTCTGAATTGTTCTTGACAATGGAGCAAATGTCCCTGTTTTGCTTTCACGGTTGAGCATCATTCGCTCCTCTTTTCTGTAAATACCAGACATCTTACTTTCTTTTTGCCCCTCTCTATTATTATAATATTCCTGGCATTCTCAAGAAGTGACTGCGAAGCCTGGGGTTTTAGCATACCCCCCCCCACAAAAGATAAGTTTCCCTTAAAGATGATAAAATGTTTCCCTTGTATATCTGTTATACACAGAGAATTAATTCAAGCTATTTTCAGACCTATTTCAAACATTTTGATGACTCAGTATCTGATTCAGAGCAAATGGGACACGATCTAAATACTACAAGGTGACACGAATTCAACATGAGTAGGGACGAATTAAAAAGGCAGTAATTGCAGTTATTTATCTTAAACTAGTTTGTATGGAGAGAAGTAACACTGCAGCGCTGAAGTTTATGTTTGGGTATCACTAGAGTCATTATTCACATGTATAGTCCTAGAAAAATAAAAATAGACAAAATTGGTGGAACCTTTACAAAAAATACAGAGTTGTTTTTCTTTTCTTGAAGTGTTGAATGTCCTTGCATTAGTGTTAATGAATTAAAGACTTATATTATGCTCCCATAATAATCAGCAGTAGGATGATTAATTTTAGCCAGTTGGAAGCTTTGTTCAGTTTATAGAAGTAGGATATGTGGGCTATGGTGACACAAGCTGGTGATCCCTTTACTGGGAAGGACTAGTTAGTAAAATCATGAGTTTGAGGTCATCCTGTGCTGTTTGAGACCCTGTCAAAGAAGAAGAGGAGAGGGAGGGAAAGGAGGAAGGGAAGAAAAGGGAGCAGGAAAAAGAGGAAGAAGAAGAGAAAACTAGGGAGAGTCATTCTATTTCTTCAATACCTGTTATGTGCTAGGCTATTTTCTAATGTTAGTACTCGATCAACATAAAATATAAAATATGTGTCATGAAAATGACTTCTTGAAAGAGCCTGGAGTTTTCCTTATAAAATGCCAAAGGTAAGTCTTTGCATTAGGAACACTTGTTTTCCACTTTGGAATAAGTATATTAAGTTCTTGCCATCATTGTCTTGCTGCCCCAAAGACCATCCATGTCACCGGCACTGGATCTTCTGGTCATGGAAATGCAGACATCTACTAATGAGTCATACATCAAATACAGGAAACAGACCATAAATGTGACCGTTTCCTGTATGTACTACCTGAAGGGGAGTGCCCACATGCTTCCATCTCATACTGTCTCTTGTCTGGTAATTGTATTTCAGGAGCAAGGTGAGGCCATGAAGACCACTCACTTCCATTATCCACTAACACCATGCTCCATTACCCTTTGAATATTTACCTTGACGCAAACACCAGTGATGGCAGTAACCATAAGGAAGAAAATTTGGCCAGGAGCCCCTTGGTTGCTCGACATTTCTCTTTCCGCAAATAATGCAATACATTTTAACACATCAACCCACGCCAAATGCACTAGCTCAAACATGTTCAAAATAAGGAAATCCTGCCTATCCATTACCTCACCAGGCCAGAGATGGCACAAATATCAGCCACTGACAAGCCAATGCCTTGAGCGCTTCACTCTGGGAAAAGGCATTAGTTAGCATTTAGATGGATGACGGGGCAGCAGACAGTGAAGTCTGCACCAGGCAGAAAGGCATGCAGCGTGCTCTAGACTGTGTAAGCCTTCATGACTGGCTGAATAGATTGTGGACAAAAATGACTCATAGAACAAGATAAAGAGAAAAGCCAGCTTCAGCAATTTTACCAAAGCAAGAATTAAATGTCCTCGGCCCAGATATATGCAGGCTGAATGCGGCTCGCCAATTAAAATTTACAAGGCTGCCATGAGAGAGAATGTACCCTTGATTCCATCTTTATCACCCAGCTTCCTCTAGGTCACCCACTACATCCATTCCCAAAATGGCTGTGTACTTCCCACATCTCTGCTCTTACATGGTGTGCAGGAAAACTCAGTGTGGAGGGGCTGAGAAGCTGTCAGACTTCAGAGGACATTCACGAGTCTGGAGTGGGATTAAGCAGAAACATTGGGCTCTAGGAAAAAACAGTGAAGCAAGGAATTTAGCCTGAAGAAAAAATTGTTGGGGTTTACAGAGGTGAGGCATATGTTGTTAGTGTGGCCAGGTAGAGTGAATGGGTGTCCAAAATCTGAGCTGAAAGGGATTTTGAAGATCAAGTGCCCTGCAAAATCTGACAAGTGCAGAGGTCACAAAAGCTAGAGGAAGGAACCCATTAGATGAGAGCTAGAATAAAAAGGAGTGGAGAGTCTAAAGCATGCGATAGTCAAGAGGGTGGAAAAAGAGACCGGGGTCCTGATAGAAATTACAAATTTGCAAAAGAGGAATCTTCCCCAAATTGAAGACATTTTTGGTTATTTTATCTGCTCTTCTTTTGATCTAGAGTCTCTCAACTTGTAGGTATGAGGGATATCCACCATACCAAGCTAATCAAATGCCATTTATAACTTTCCTTAGAGACTTATGTAGCCTCTTTACGAAGACAGCATGTGTATTAGATGGATATATCAAATAGCTTGATATTATCCTTCTATGATGTGTGCATTAATGAAAACATCACCATAATATTTCAAGAAAATATGTTACTTTACAATGAGAAGAAGATTCCTCCAAAGAGAAAACTACAAGGGAGATGTCTTAGAATTAAAAGATACTGGCTTTGCATAGAGATTACATATTGTGGTTTACATAGAGATTCCATGATTGTGGAATCATAATTGTCAGAACGCATACCCCACTCAAACATTGGGTTTCACTCTATGAATTCTGTTTATTAATTTTTTACTATGTGCACATGGCCTCATTTTAAAGTTAAAATTGAAGAAGAAAGTAAAATATCAGATACACAGCATTGTAAATCACTCCAAGGATTTGTGGTAAACACAATAAAATGAGGGGCTGGTTCGCCCTTTCCACCTCCCAACCTTCACTTCTTCTGACATTATTCACTACTTTGTTTTCCAAACCATGTGTTTCCTTGTTTTTCCCCTTGAGTAGGCAAGTAGGTTCTGAGTCTCAAATGGGAGTCTCTTACTTTCCTGGGATGCTCTTGTTATTTACCTCACTGCTCAGCATATATGGCTATGCTTTCTTTTTAAAATATATTTTATTAATTTTTTCATAGTACATCTCAATTGTTATCTCATCCCTTATATCCTCCCATTCCTCCCTCCCTCTCGTTTTCCCCTTACTCCTCTCCCCTATGACTGTGACTGAAGGGGACCTCCTCCCCCTGTATATGCTCATAGGGTATCAAGTCTCTTCTTGGTAGCCTGCTATCCTCCCTCTGAGTGCCACCAGGCCTCCCCCTCCAGGGGACGATATAGAAAATACCCTGCCAACATTACTCTTTATTTCCTTCACAGTCTTTCTCATCACCTATACCAATCCTACGTATGTGTCTGCTTTGCCACTGAAGGAAGGCCATGAATGATACATAATCCATCATGTATACATTAGGTGCTTAATAGTTCTTTCAGGAACTATTGTCTACAATGTGCTTCTTACACCCTCATACTCCAGTAAGCCTAGAAAACTCAAAGAATAGGACTATATTTCAGTCACCTATTTATCTGCTGTGAAGGTTTGCGACTGATGAAGTCAGCCCACGAAATGTTTGTGGAATTTATGTCTTTAAAATTCAGTTGTTGATCCTAAGTTAGGCATTGCAGGTCATTCCCAGATTCTCCTCACTTGAGGGGCAGAGGAAGGGAGATTGATCTGAGTTCGGGCTAGCATGAAGAACACAATGAATTCCAGAGTAGCTCGGGCTACAGAACGAAGGTCTCACCTCGCCACCTCATATGTAGGTACACACATATGCACACATGGGAATGCGAGCACTTTATCAGACTCAAAGGCATAGGCTGTCCTAACTATCTGAACATCATAGAAACTGAATGTTGGGAGGATCCCTCCTAGCTTTGCTTAGATTTGGCTCGGGACTACAAATGATTAAGTAAACTACCTGCAAAGAACTTGTCTGGGTCTTCCCCAGGGTAATAAATAACACAAGGCATAATCAAGGGATCAAATGATTCTTTCTGGAAGCTAGTGGTTATTCGCTTTCAGTATACTGAAAGAAAAAAAAAAGATAAATTTTAGACAGTGACTAAGGACAGCTTGTCATTTTTCTGTCTGATTTATAAAGAATAAAAGGTTGCCTACTATTGGTTCAAAAAACATAGAGTCTTATTACATATCCCCCAAAACAGTCTTAAACTCAACAGTTGTCTTCATACATAACTCTGAAATCTCTAAACTTATATACTGAGACAGGAAGCACACCAGTAGCTTTCTAGAAGAGAGGGAAGGTTAACTACAAATAATAAAGAAAATCTAGAAGTGATAAAATTGAACAGTTATTTAATGAGAATACAGGGACACACAGACTTCATGAAATATTGTCAATTTATTGTTCACTAAACCTATTCAACAAAATTATAATGTAATATATGTGGAATTCTCTATTGATAGTAACTTTATATAGTTTGTCAAGTTAGCATACTCTTCATTCTTGTAGTTATTGGGTATATGCTGTTTGCTTTGATCCCTTCTTATCTGTTCAGTCTTATTCATCCTTTGAAGATCAGCTTGGTAGCTATTCCCTATGCCTACTACAAAAGCACTGGGCATTCCTCATTATCCTCCTGGACAGCCAGACATCCCTGAGATCTCTGTGCCAATACCACTGATCTGCTGTCACAGCATTTTGATGACCCCCCATCAGTCTTTCAAAAAAACACCAAACACTATGTCAGTCATCTCTTAATCTAAGACCCTCAGTATAAGTTCACCTGTATTTTCTCAGCCTGTTCAAACCCTCTGGCTGGAAGCTAAAGGAGTCTACATGGTTCTTCCTTATCTGGTTGGTAACATAAGGCTGGACTATGGTTTGGCCATCCAACTCTTCCTAGCCAGTGCTATGAATGGCAAAACAGTGAGTGGAGAGTTCAAAGACTGCATCAGAAGCATCAGTACCAGTTACACACAGTGACCCGACCAGCTCAGCCCTCGCATGGAGCTGATGCTATCTCTTACACTGCTAGATATTCATTTATTCATGTCTTCTTTGTCAAACTTGTTTCCTTGGCTTTCTGGGGAATCTTGAAGCTACCTACTATCCTTTCGATAAGATTTTTTCCCCCTTGTATTAATTACAAACTAGAATTCTGCCTCATAGAAAAACAACATAGCCAAAAAGCACAAGACAGAGGAAGAGAACATGTTATGGAAGAGAAAGGTGGCTGAGACCCTTTGGGCTCACTTAGACGCACTCATGGCTAGAGACCACTGGGTTAGCCATCCTGCCACCCAGAGGAGTTGTTTTCCATGGAAACTCTTCTAGAATAGTGGCTCTCAACTTTTCTAATGCCATGACCCTTTAATGCAGTTCCTCATGTTGGTGACCCCCAACCATAAAATTATTTTTGTTGCTGACTCATAACTTCAAGGAATCACAATGTCCTCACTTTTGGACACAGGGGTTTGTTAAAAGGGCCACAGGTTGAGAGCCATTCTCCCAGAGTAACTTGGGATTCTCCACTATTTTCTAAGACAATTAAAGATTAGCCCATGGAAAAACCAGAACAGCAATCTGATGGTTTTACCTCAAACTGCGGAAATCTCAGTGAATCTATCTCTGACTATCAATCACGCTGTGAAAGAAAAAGAAAGCCAAACCTGAAATATCAAGTCAGAAGACAGAACAGAGATTGGTGAGGCCTGTCATTTCTCCCCTACATTCACATGCATGTGAGGGAGAAGTTTGTTTATTTCTTTTCTGGGAGCATACCTGCGTATTTCCCTATTTTTTTTTTCTAGTGAAGTATTTGCCTATTTTTCATGCATTTGTCAGTGCTCATAATTTTAGGTGAGACTATATAGCACAGGTTTTAAAAATATGAATTTTGCCTTCAACATAGTCCCAATCTAATATCATTGCATCTTGCTGTGTGACATTATACAAGTCTTTTTCTCTAGTTTGTCTATTAAATGAAGCTGAGAGTAGAGGTTTTGCAGAAATTCAGTGAGATGCTTTGCATGAGACACAGCATACACATGGCATAAGACAGATTCACTAATGTTAGCTTGCAGATTAGCTCTTATAATAGGCATAATAATTTCATTTTATTTTAATTCAAATTGACACTATAACCTAAATCTAGAGCTGACAATGGAAATCACTTTCTGGTAATGGATAGAGATTAATTTTTAATTAATTGTTAAGTAATTAAAGTAATATTTTAAGTATTATGGCCCAGACTATCTCAATCACCATTATTTGACTCTCTTGTGACACTGTAACATTTAGACATTATATATTATATATAATACATATACATACATACATACATACATACATACATACATACATACATACATACACAAACCAATGGGTATGTTGTACCCTGATGAAATCTACTGGTAGAAGGCACCGAAATGTTAATTTTATGTAAATTTTATGCCATTCAAAATTAATTTTTCCCCAGCAGTGTGACAAAGAAAATCAATCTGTGGCTTAGGATTATACAAACAGGTGGCAGGTCATGTGTGGCTCAGAGACTGCAGTATCTAGCCTTACATTTAGAAATAAAGATGAGTCCAATGACCCTCATTTGTGACAAATATGCCTTTCAGTCCCCCACCAGAAGCTTCTGTTAAATGACATGCTGATAGACAATATGGTACAACTTGATCAACAAAGCCAGTGCTGCCATGCTGAGCTCCTTGGAGTGTCATGAACACCACGTCAAGTGCCAAGATCTCCTTGACGCTGCATTTTTTAAACTTTCGATAAAAAGTCACCACAGATATTCAAGTCTATTTCTACTTGGTTGTTAGAAGGATTCTTTTCTCCTTTCATTATATTAGAAGCATCTTGAAAGGGAATTAACAGTTTGTCACCTTAACGGTGTGAAATTATGCAGATGAAAACTGTAATTTTTTAAAAAAATAATGTCTCTTATTCATTTATATTCACAAGCATTTACTAGAAATATCGATAGCTGGAAGATTCTCTTTTTTAAAAAAAGAGCTTTTCAAATCATAAAAATATCTCTAAATTAAAAGGAATGGCTGAACTATGCCACGACTTTGTTATGGATCTCATCTCACTCCCAACCAAGCTACGCCTTAATTGTTTGTATAATGCGCCAGGCTCTATAGTTTTGGACATTCAACACAAGGGGCAAGAGCATGTTCTATGCCTCCTGTTTCTTATCTGCACCATATCACCACACGATTCAGGAAAAGCAAACATCTTATTCAAATCTACACTAAAATTGACACGTGCGTATAATCCATTGCATTTTCCTTACCAGTGATCCATACATATATAAATTTTATAAGCACTCACTGTTTGAAATTAGACTCAGCGTTTTTTGACAGTTCTCATTTGACATTGCCCATCGTCTCCTTAAAGAACTGAAAGTTGGATTTTAATTCCAGCATTCCAAAAAATGTTTCACAAAAAGCTCTTTCAATACGCTCTGCTTCTCTTTCCATTATTACCCATTTAACAGTGGTTTCACATACAGCCAGGCATGAGCCAAACAGGGCAATAAGAAAAAATACTGACTTAATATAATTTGCTTCCATGGCTGCTGGGAGAGCAGAAAGCATTGAAAAACTGTTTTGTGTTTATTAGCAAAGCTACGGTAGAGTGTGATTGGGGTCTCATTATAAGGGGCCTGAAAACAGTTTTAGCACAAATGCCAATATACATTTTAGAATCTGGTGCAATTTTAAGTATTTTCACTCAAATGGTTTCGCAGAGTCTACAACTCAAATAAGAAGGATATTGTGTTTTCATGCCACCAGCAGCTACTGTAGTATTTGCTGCATTGATCTCCATTGTAAATGCTTCAAAACTCTCTGTTTTCGTGAAATATAATGGGCAGATATATTCCCTGGAATCCAGAGGTTTGGTTAGTTACCAAGCAATCAGAGAAATCACAGCAAGGCATACTTCTGACAGAAATTAGAAAGAGTAAAGATCAGTTCTCTATTTATGTTACATAGCAAATCACACAATACTTCATCGATGGTACTGTATGTATTAGCTATCCACCATGGGCCGCTGGAAGCTCAGACATCAATGAAAAGATCTTTGTCAATTGCTGTATGCCTCATTATCTCACTAAGATTTCTTGGCAACAATTAACAGTTACCCAATTCATAGAAATTGCCTTTATTATTTTTGAAGCAGCTACTTTCTTTGGCTTTAATGACTAAGAGAATAGAGACAGATGTCTCTGTTGCTAGGGAGACTGAGTTAAAAAAAAAACTTTGAAATGAAGTAAATAAGAGACTACCATCTTTTTTTTAAAGGGAAAATTCGGTTATTTTTAAAAATTAACTATTTGTTTTTAAAACAAATCCACAGCAGCACTAGTTTTTCTAGGGAAATGAACTAGAATACCTTATTATCATTCCTTTCTGAGAGTAATAAATCATCTTTAAAAAAAGAAGAAAAGAAAAGAAAAACAGGGCCACCTGTGCACTCAGTACCAATTGAGGCTATTTTTCAGAAACTGATACTTGTTTTGTACTGCTACGTGAATTCAAGAGAAATTACCTTTTTATGTCACCTGCCAATCCTCCATTACTAAAGACAAAACAGCTCCGCCCTGAACTAGGAATGTCTAAGACTTGCAGCCAAGCTTGCCCGGAGTTCCTACCTCAGACCCACTTTCACTCAATCACAGTTCCCTGTCAAGACCGCTAGATTCTGGGAAGCAAAATAATTCAGGCCAAGCACTGTTGGGCAACTAAAGCTAGCCTAAATGATGTGTCTTCCTTAAAAACATCTTTCTACCCATCCTCCTCTTCTGCCTTTACACTCTGATACTTAACAATACATTTACATTTTTATATGCTGAGTAGCCCCTCCTTCTCATGTCCTGTTGCCACCCCACTCTTAATCTCTGTATTTTTTTTTTCTTTCTTTCTTTTGTTTTTTTCAAGACAGAGTCTTTCTGCATAGCCTTGGCTGTCCTGGACTTGCTTTGTAGGCCAGACTGGCCTCTGCCTCTTCCACCCTCAGTGCTGGGAGTAAAGGCATGTGCCACTGCGCCTGGAGTCTCTGTGTTCTTGAATGATACATTACACAGAGGGGAAAAACAGGATCCAGTATAGGTTTTAGGATCCTTTCAGATCTAAATAAAATCACTCAGATACCTTTCTTATCCTATACTCACTACAGCACTGCCAGGCATCAGCGTTTATTTTATTTTTATTTTTTTGCTTTTATATGTTATTTTATGTTTTTTTATTAATTTATTCTTGTTACATCTCAATGGTTATCCTATCCCTTGTATCCTCCCATTCCTCCCTCCCTCCCATTTTTTCCTTACTCCCCTCCCCTATGACTGTGACTGAGGGGGACTTCCTCCCCCTGTATATGCTCATAGGGTATCAAGTCTCTTCTTGGTAGCCTGCTATCCTTCCTCTGAGTGACACCAGGTCTCCCTCTCCAGGGGACATGGTCAAATATGAGGCACCAGAGTACATGTGAAAGTCATACCCCACTCTCCACTCAACTGTGGAGAATGTCCTGTCCATTGGCTAGATCTGGGTAGGGGTTTAACCCAGAAGCAGAAAGAGTCAAATGGTATATACTCACTTATATCTGCATACTAGCCCAAGGGGCATGTCCCATGAAAGTCTTCACTTACCAGGAAACTGGGACAGAGGGGAGGACATCCTATTGGGACTCTAGATGAGAGAAGCATGGGAGAATAGCAAAGTAGAAGGACCCAGAGGGTCCTAGAAACCTACAAGTAGAACATTATGGTAGGCAGATTGGGCCCAGGGGTTCCACTCAAACTATGGCACCAACCAAGGACAATACAGGCCGTAAACTTCAAACCCCTACCCAGATCTAGGCAATGGACAGCGTTTATTTTAAATATAATCCCCAAATGGAATAGTAGCTTACTGTCTGTTCTGCTTTGATATTTGGATGGTATTTTGAAATACACACAACTGTTTTGTCTCCTGACTGTGAATATTACATGCTTTCCTCATAATTTAAAAGTGACCATTAAAATGTACAGAACAAAAGCACTTTCCTGTTTTTATTAATGAGAATGTTCTGAATTATAACTGTAACTTTGGGATTGTGTTACCTGGGACCTAGGCATGAATCATAATTTTCTTCTACTGGAAAGTTCTTTTTCTTTCTTTTTTCTTTTTTTTTTTTTCTTTTTCTTTTTTCTTTTTTTTAGTTCTTTTTTTTTCTTGCTATTGTTTATTTTCCAAATGTAGAATAAACAACTTTACAAAAGATTTTCCAAGAGAACTTTCTGTACTTTTGATTGATTCTTTACTGTACTAAAATAGTATGGATGGTAAAAAAAAATGGAGCCACAGTTAAACACTGGGGTATTCGGGGCAAGTGCCACAACTCTGTGTCCCATGATGCTGGGCTCAAGGTCTAGTTCACTCTTACTTGGCCTGGACTTCAATCACTCTGAGTCCAGGTTTTGCTGATGGCCAACTCTGTAGTTTAGTCGTGTGATCAGTATTTCATCAAAGTTAAAATTAGGAATAGATACACATTTGTGGTCCCATGTCACCAGTGCAGGAAGCACTCAGCGAGCAGCAGAATTTACTGTTACTGTTTGTTGCTAGCCAGTATTCTGGGAATTGTCACTGGACATGAGTGTCTAACCTTCAGTTTATGTTCCCCCATGGCAGTTGTGTTCCTGCCACTCAGAGGGACTCACATTAGATCCCATTGTGACTTGTTTCCACAGAATTTCATTATCTTAGGAGGTTGGATTAATTTTCTAATCAGTCTTTGATTCTCCCCATCCAAACAAAGTAGTTTCCTCTTCTCTGGGGCAGATTCATGGCCTGTCCTAAGAGTTGCTGGCTCTGGGCAAAGGCTACACTCAGCCAGTCTTGAAAAAGACCATTCTTTTCCATTTGAAATCCATGATGATGCATGCTAGTTGTTAAAATTTCTTGATGAGTTCAAACTATTCTATGCATCTTCCTCATAGCAGAGAATCTTGGCTTTGCATGCTGTATACTGAACACTTATAGTGCAGATATATAGGAACTTATTGTATACAAGGTACCATACCAGATACCCAGAAATACAAATGCTATTTAAGCCAGACATAGCCGGTGCCTAAATTTTAGTGGCAGGAAATAAAAAGTAAAAGCATAAACCAATAAAAGTTATTGGCTTTTGCGATTGCCTTGGGTAGAACAAATCGAAGCTAATTTGGGCTTGACCCACGCTGCTTTGAGAATGTGAGGAATCTAGTACTTAGCATTCCCTGCTACTCACTGGACAGATCTTGAAGTTCTGTTCACAGGGATCTCAGAAAGGTGACTATTCAGTCAAGAGCAAAATGTATATGGCCTGCCCAGAAAAAGAACCAGTTAAAGAACATTACCACAGAAGAGACAGAGGTAACAAAGAGCGCCAAGAAGAAAGTTACACTAATGCTCAAAGAGAAATCTGACAGCTGGCTTTAGGTATGAGCCTGGGGACAGGCATTCTGAGATGAGACCAGGAAGGTGCAGGCTAAGATGGAACCCAGGACCAATGGCATAATATTATATGATTAGCATTTGTCAAGTATTAATGTCTAAGCCATATTTTGCATCAATTAAAACCACAATAGCTGGTTAGATAGAATTGAGGCACTGTCTATCTGCCTTTCTGTCTGTCTATATGCACATGTGGGCAAGTATGAGCATGAATGTATATGTCTGTGTGTGCATGAGCCTGAACAGGTGATGGGAGAAATGTGAAGGTTTAGTAGATGACATTAAAGTACAGCTAGTATTAAAAACCATTGACAAAACATTATAGTTGTTGATATGGAGTTGTGATTATTTCGTCATTTTCATGCTTTGGGCTCATCTTTCTATTTGGTTTGTATTCTAAGCATCTTTTCATTGTTATGCCTTTTCAAAACACCAACACAGAGGACCATGCATTCACTGGATGCACAATACCAGACTATGATTGTCTTCTGCATGTATCAATCTGCATAGAGTACACTGGAGAAATAGACTCATGCTTCCAGGCATATTCTCAATTACATTTTAAAAAGTAAACAGACAGGTGTGTGCAAACACCAGCACTTAGCAGCTGGCTCCCACATATTTCCTCGAGGGAAGCGAAGAAATTGGCTAGCTAGTCTGCAAAGACTTTACAAAGGAGACAAAGGAAAGTTCTGTCACTGTTGTTTTTAGGGGTAACACTAAGAAGGTCTGGTCATGAAACAGAGGGTCAAGGTGATTCTCAGATATTGATGAACACTTTTCAAGGACCCCATCCTCCAAGGATATGGGATTTCTCCAAGCAGTAATAACGAGTTCTTCCCAATTCTGAAAGCCAAAGGGGTGGTGGTGAGAACTCGTTGAGGAATGTCACACAGAAGGCAAGATAGAGGAAATAGGAGTGAGATTGTGGTGTCTGAAATGGTGTTTGGCACTTGTTGATTTCCAATGAGCCATTCCAGGATTGTTCCTGGGCGGGCTAGCTGTGACATCTGTCACCACCTGGCAGCCAAGGTTGGTTTTGATAAATTTCTGCTATACATTCTGTTTGTGAGGAGGCCCCTCCTGATTGGAAGAACATCCTTCTTCAGCTTGGGAGATGGGAGATGCCAGGAGTCTGGAGAGGTAATAAAGGCAATATAGGACAGGGCTGGCAGTACAGTCTTGGTGGTTGATGTCTGCATTGCTAATTGGTGGGTAGGAAATTAATGGCAGGTATGGACTGTCCAGCCCACATCAGGAACTCACCTATCTGTTCTGCTCAAAACTATGACCTGCAAGGAATGGCTACTCTTAAGCAGGGTTCTAAAATTCTATGATATCTGCTTTGACACCTGACCTTAGTCATTTCTGGTAGGGAATTTTAATTTGAGCTTTGGCGTGAATACTAAATTTGCCACCACTTATTAGCTGTGTGATCCATGGAATCCACTGGAACATGAGTTTTTTAAGGAGAGAAGTACTAAATGAAATAATGCATATGAGTACCTGGGTATTGAAATGATTCATAAAAATACAAACCATTCAATGATATAGAAAAGAAATGTCAGTGTAACTGCAATCCTTTCTAGAAGAGCTTGATACACTAGGCTATCATTCCAGATATCTATAAGCATTACAATAGAGTTTTTGTGTTTGTGTGTTTGTGTTTGTGTGTGTGCATGTATGTGTATGTGCACATGGAGGCTAGAAGGTAACAAAGTGTCCTCATTAGTTTCTACCCTCTTTATCTTCTGAGACAAAGTCTCTCAGTAAACCTTGAGTTCACTGATTTGGCCATAAAAGATGGCCAGCCAGGGCTCCCAGAAGCCACTTGTCTCTGTTTTCTCTAGTCTGTGATTATAGAATTATAGGCATGCACTGCTGCATCTAGATTTTTCTAAGGATGTACACTTAGGTTCTCATGAATACATGATAAGCACTTTACAGACTGAGCTACCCCCCAAACACTAGAAATGTGCTTTTTGGGGGGTCACTATAAAGGGATTAATGATGCTGAATACAAGATCCTAAAGCCATGTTCCAAACTCCAAAAGACTGTATATCTAAAAATACAGAAAAAAATTTACCCAGATAATGTTCGAGAATACTATGTTGCCCAGTCTTATCTTCAGCTACTGAACTCATGGCATCCTCCTGCCTCAGCCTTCCGAAGAGGTGGGACTATAGCTACACCATGGCTTCTGGCTTGTATCTCTTTTATCTTCCCCACATATTTAAACATGTTTGCTTAGAAAACTCCTCCATGTTCATTTTAAACTCAGTTTAGGAAAGAATACTATCTCCATGGTGACAACTGCCCCCATTTCCGAGCACATTTAAATTTATGTTGAGCTTTTCTTGAATGCTGCTGTGCCTTGACTTTAAATTGTCTCAAGTCACTGCAAGGTCAGGAGAAAATTCTTTATCAGTTAATGTCAACTTCAAGGGTACAAAAGAGGACTTTAGACTTAATTTTAGAAATCTGAAATGGACAAATTTGATGATAAAATAAAAGTATCATATCTTAGTTGGACAAATGATTTAATTATGGTACGTAAAAAGAAATGCTATCAGATATGATTACTATCCACAATCAATCAATAAGATACATATATAAGAATTTTATGTTCCTATAGTGCTTGATCAGGCTTTTTTGGGATACTTATCACTTATTCAGAAAGTAGTCAGGTAAAATGGCAGCCCAGGATCTGATATTGACACAATAGGTCAAAGTGTTGGACTCTTTCTCTCTCTACTTTATAATATATAAGGCATTTGCTAAATTTGAAATGATTGGTCTTTCAATGTTGTATTCTGATCAATTGGGACATAAATAAACTAGAGAAAAATCCAGCAAGATTGGTTGGCTAACAGACATTTTAGGGAGTCTGAAAGGACAATGGGTTTTCCTATAGAATGTTGTGAGAATTACATGGAATAATGACTCCCCCCCTCCACTCTCTCTCTGTTCTGATAAGCAGATCTGTCCTATGATACTGGGGGGTTTCCATTTACTAGCTCTTACTGAGTTTCACAGTTCATAACTATTCTTGGTATTATTCTTAAATTTTAGCCTTTGATTTAAAATATACCCACATCTTGGAAAAGTTCTTAGTCTGGCTTATATACATGAAGAAATAGAATGATGCATCAAAGCAAGCCTACCCTGAAGAGTGTATGTGTCTTCAGAAGTCAAACTCTGCATCCTACAGAAATGTCCTTTCGGAGGCTTTCTCCTTACAGACAGGAGTAGCCATCAGAACTCACCAGTGTGCAGGAAACGTGAGGAAGAACATTGTGACTCTCTTCTTATATATGCCTGTAACTTCCTCCCTGCTGTCTGCAAAAATGATGTCATTACCAATCATTGCTTACTGCTGAATAAGAAACCACATGCAAAGCACAGTTTTGCTACCTATGGCTAATTCTCCACATAGACATTTAAACTGGTGAGCTGAAGTTTGTGGCTTATGGCAACTGGGAGATCAGGATGGTAGTGGAGCCTCGCGTAGCTCTAAAGAGACTCTCCTAAGACTTCCTAAGTTTGCACATACGGAGTGAAAGAGTCTAGTGTACAATTATCTGTGTTTTGAATCACCCTGCTCCACATCCTGTTAGAATAGCTACAGCAGAGGGCAGAACCTTCTAGTCCTCAAAGGCCCTACTGACATATTTTACAGTACAATACTGGTCATCCATGAAGACCCCTGACCATGAGAGCTGATTGTCTCCTTTGAGCAAACTCAAGGCCGCTAACACTTCTCTCCTGGTGCCTCTCATAGCCTTCCTGGGAATGACACTGTGTGCACGTTGGACCTCTTGAATCGATATAATACCTCAGTTTGTACCACAGACATTTCATCCGACAGTGGCCGGCCTCCAAAATACTTCTCCTGGGACACCACTGACCTCACTTAAGGTTACAGAGAATTCATTCACATTTTCTTTCTATGTCAGTCTCACAGCAAAGGTTTAGATGGAACTGTATGCACACAAATAAACTTAGAGAAATTTCTTTATTGGACAGAATCAACTGGTTCCTTCAGAAAATATTTACTGAGCACTTACTACATCTCAACGACTTGAGGAGAGGTCCTCAGGACTTAGCTAAATGTAATCAAGGTGCCATTGCTCTCCTCCAAGGCTTTAGATTCCGATTAGTGCTGCCTCACTGCACTGTGTCATCACCACGCTGGTGCAGCATAAGCACTGGAACTTTCTAGACCTAGTCCTTCTCATCTTCATCTCTATGCACCTCTCCTTTTCTTCCTAGTGGCTATTCCCTGGAGTTTGCTAAGGTCCTCTACTTATCAGTCTCATATTATACATTATTTCCCACTTGTATTTCCACCATCAGCTTACGGTGGCCTCTGTTTCGTATCACTGAAATCATTACCTATGCTTACTATTATTTACTTTGGTGCATTCTAAACACATTGTTTAAGTCATTTATAAAGTAGACAAAGGTTTCAAAGAGACATAAATAATCGTTATGAGTGTGTGTGTGTGTGTGTGTGTGTGTGTGTGTGTGTGTGTGTGTGTGTGTGTGTAAAAATAAAAAACAATTTAGGTCACAGGGCAAAGAGGACACACTTAGTCCTGAGCTGGGGTGGATGGGAATGGGGAGGCTCCCCTTTTTTGAAGAACAGAGGAATGGAAGTGGAGAAGAAGGAGAGAAGGTGGGACTGGGAGGTAAGGCGGGGATGGGGCTATGACCAGAATGTAAAGGGAATAAATAAATAAATAAATAAATAATAAAAAGATAAAAACAATGTAAAGCTCTTAGACTGGATACTATTGGCTAGTGCAGCTCACCCTGAAACTACAGTCTCACATGACATTATATTCCTCCCTTATGTACAGCCACTAATAACCACAGATACGCTGTAAACCTTGTAAGAGTTTATTGTACATATCTATCTATAAGAAAGTTAATGTATAAATTATACATAAGAAGAGAGTGACAACACTAATGAAACATAACAGTTCAAGCACCAAGGTACCATGGGGGTCAATTTCAGAAGGGAGATGGCTACATCAGGGCTAAAGTGGTAGGTAGTCTAGACAGCAGAGACTCTGGACCAAGGTGGGATCTGTGCTCTAAGTGAGGGACAGTGGATCACTGTAGGATCCCTCCATGCCACTCAAAGCAGCACAGAATTGAGAAGCCACCCATTTAATATTCAGCCAATCATAGTTGCAGGGAACCAATAACACATTGGAAAGCCAAACCTTAGCCAAGGATTATGGGATGAATACAAGAAGGTACTTTGCTTAAAGTCACAGATTAGAAGGAATTTAGATGGGGCAAACTTTCTATGGCTGTATTAATCACTTAGATGTTCTCCAGAGTCACTGGTGACATGAACTTTGCTCTTTGCTAACAATGTGATATTAATAACAGCAGTTTGCAATCCCAAGAAAGTCACAGTACCACCATCTTACAGAGGAAACGCAAAAGTTGAGAGTCTGAGAGGAGGCCAAGCAGTCACAGTTGACACCTGGCACTAGGGAGGAGGAGGAGGAGGAGTGTGGCAGGCGAATCCCTCTGTTGTCACTCGTTAGCTGTCTGACCTTGAGGAGATTGTTTAATGTCGGAGTCTCACTTTCCTCATCCGCAAAATGAGATAATATCAATTCCTGTATAACACTGTCGTGAACGCTGTGGAGTGGCTGCGGTGAAAGTCTAACACAGCGGTTGGCATGTAATCGGCCTCAATAAGCTGTCATTATTATTCTGCAGTGTGCTTATCAAATCCCTACCTGTTATTTACAGCTCATTCCGGCACTATCCATTCTCTCCGAGTCTCTCCTTTTGCATTATGCCCACAATGATAACGGCAATGATTACTCTCTCCTCTGAATTTTGTATCACTTACTTCATTTTTTTTTTAAAGAACCAAATTTGATCTTGCAATGTAATTGAAACTTTTAGAAAGCTTGAAAGACAGAATTAAAAAAAAAAAAAACTTACATTATCACAGTATATACCTCTAAAAGGCAAAGAAATATATTTAGAATATTATTTAGGACATTAATTGTCTTGAATTAATTGTTTCCTGGCACTATTGGGAATTGAACCCCATATCTTGCACTTGCCAAGCAAATGCTGTGGCACTACAACAACAAAGGCTTTGGCGTGATATGAGACAGGATCAAGTTACATATCTCAAAGAGCCTTTGAACTAAAAAAATCCTTCTGTCTCTAGCGATCTGGCATTACAGGGCTTCGTAAATGGCTTAATGGAGATGGTGTGTCAGCCAGCTGCTGTTGGAAAGGTAAATACTGTCTCAAGAACAAGCAGATTAAAAGTGTTCTGTTTCTTTTGACTCCTCACAGGGCTGTTTATAAACTGCGCCCTCTTCTGCTGGAAGACAGTAAGTCCTCACACACAGGACTTGACCCACAATTTGGGTACAAACAGGATGGCTTCTTCAAGAGAATTGGCCCCATGGAACCAAAGCATTTCCACATTCTAATATTTATCCAGTGTGTTCACTACAGTAATAACATAAAATTATGATGTAAAGTTGTAAGTGGGCAGGGAACATACCTGAGAAGTTAAAATGAGTTATTACTTCTGTCCTCAGAATTCAAAACTATTAACAAATTCTAATATGTCCTTAGTGCAATCACATATAACATATAATTTAATTTCTATATATTTAATACAATATTTTATAATATTCATTTTTCAGTGATATATAATATTTCAATGTTCATTACATGATGAAACCCATACCGGATAATATTAGAATGTTTTCTAACAGTATATTTTACATTATGTGGATGGAAACATCTTGATATATAGTCATGCATATATAAATATATGTGTGTGTCTATGTAAGTTTATAAACATGTATGTATATATACACACTATATTCACAATATTAATTCTTCTCATATAAAATATTAATAGCAGGTTCAAAGTTTATAAGTCTCTTACATTTTTATTTATTTTTATACATATGTGTGTTCTGTCTGCGTGTATTTCTGTGCACCATGTGTGCTTGGTGTCCACAGAAGACAGAAGAGAACGTGGATTCTCTGCAACTAGAGTTACGGGTGGTTGTAAATCACCATACACATGCTGGGAATTGAACCCAGATCCTTTGGAAGAGCAGGTAGCACTCTTAGCCACAGAGCCATCTGTCCAGCCCCACAAATCTAGAAGCTTTTAAAGATCCTTAGCACTTTATTGTTAACATGAATAGTGGTCGTTGATCCCTACAACTACAACTTTGCCCAGACTAAAGGTTATCTGTAATCTATCAATCCATATATAATCAGCTGTCTGTAATCTACATGCCAATTACCTATCTAACTATATCATCTGTCTGCCTATCAACCTAAACATTATCTAACAACTGACATAGGAAGCCATATATGGCATATTATATTTTAAATATTTTTAAAAATCATCTTAGTTATAAAAAGAAAATAACAGAACGTCAGACATAGTCTATCTTCTTTTCAGTGTGTAAAATCGACTTAACAATAGAAGATGTGGAATAGATGAAAATAACAAGAAAGATTTAAAAATACACACACTTCAGGTTTTCACTTTAGGTCATGTAGGATGACTGAGGTGGTGCCTGTCTGAACCTCCATGTGATCTGCATGTTCCTGTGCTCACTGCATTGTTTGTGAAGACATTGGGGCCTAAGTGTGAGAGGCTCGATTTAATTTAGAGTATTATGGATAATATACCTAATTAAGAAATAACTTTAGATGAAAGACTATGTGAGAGTTTTTTGTACTACCTGAGCATTAAAAAAAAAATTTGTTTCCTCTATATAGTTACAGAACTTTATTTTCAATTTATATACTATATTGTAAATATTCACATTTTGATTGGAGCTTTGTTTATCAAGTAAGTCAGGGATACACTTTGCAAATAAACTTTTTAAAGAATGTTATCAAGTCAGAATGATCCAGAGAGGCAACATCATCCTTCCTCATTTGTGGGGTCAGGATATGTTATTCTGTTCACTCATTGAAAGCTATGTGTGGGTTAGGGAGACAGCTCAGTGGCTCAGAGGTCTTGATGTCAAGCTAGATGGGTTTCGTGAATCCCTGAGACCCACTTGGCTGGTGGAAAGGAAGGACTGATTTCTGTACATTGTTCTCTGACATCCACAGGTATTCCATGGCATGCAATGGAAAAACACACAAACACAGACTCACAGACACACACACAGACATAGGCGCAGACACACCAACACACACACACACACACACACAGAGAGAGAGAGAGAGAGAGAGAGAGAGAGAGAGAGAGAGAGAGAGAGAGAGAGAGAGAGAGAGAGAGAGGAATACTTTACAAAGCATAGTAATTTCACTTTTAGAACCTATTATCACTGATTCTTGGCCTCTATGGCAGAGCCAGCTTAGGCTACATTTAATGGAGACCACCTCAAGTCTTTTTAGAAAATCTTTGTTTATTCCCATAACATATGTGAGCATAGGATTAAGCCAACTTTTAATGACAGATAACTTACAGATTAATGTATCTTAAAACCCCCATCAAAAATATTTTTTTTCTTGGAGATAGAGGGAGAGTAACACAGAGACTCACAACTTGTCAACAGACATATAATAAGAGACAGGAATCCTCTGTCTGCAGTGGGACCTAAATAAATATCACATGCCGTCCTACAAGGTTAAAGGAGCAGTGTGGAAGAGGTGGTAGAAAGTTTTCAAGAGCCGGAGGTTGTAGATCACCTATTTTCAAATACTGTTTTTTTGGTTTTTTTTTTTTTGGATCCAACAAAGCAGTTGCATATATTAACTCATGGCAATTATGACAGTGCGCATAAGACCTGCAGAGGGTCAAGCCACAGACCAGCATGGAGGGTAGAGGCAGGCATGAACCCCACCCATAGCTGAGACCTATTGACAGGTGATAGCTGCCAGGCAAATAAGAGCCACCTTATTTTAAGGGTGGGAGTGGTCTCTGGGAGGTCCACCATGCTTTGGTGGATGGGCTACAACTAGGAGTACATGGGCAGCAGAAGCTGGACTCACTGGATTATTATTTTTTTTTTAACTGAGTGGATGGAAGTTAGTAGCAGTAGATCAGTAGATCAGGAAGGGGTTTGGGATGTTTGTGGAGTTAAAAGGAAAAAAAAACATGTGTGACAGTTTCCATGTGTTAATAAAGATATTCAAGTTCTTTAAAGTTTGTAATCTGTAAATCAAGACTCATGGCACAGAGTAGTGTAAAGTCCATTTAGCCAAACGTGCATGACTATGGCAGGTTTGCCTTTCTCACTTTACAAAAACGAGTGTCTTTTCCATGATCTGGTGAGTGTCACTATTTTGTTTTCACATTGTGTGTGTGTGTGTGTGTGTGTGTGTGTGTGTGTGTGTGTGTGTATGTGTATGTCTTGGTGAATTTACTTTTGGAAATGGGCACTGGGCAGAGTGCCCCTGTGCTTTGCAGTGTTCCCCAGCCCACATGGAATGTACACATGTTGGGCAAGCTTTGTTCAAGCACGAGCTACCGTGCTATGCCTATGGGTGGTTATCACTTCAGTTTGTGATTCTCAAACATGTGTGGGGCAGGCATCTGTGGAGATCTGAGGACTGGCTGGTGAAAATGCCGTCAGTGGTTTCATATGTTCCCTCACCCTTCATTTTCCCTAGAAACAATGTTTCAATGTTTGTTAATATCTTGCTTATGGAGATGGTATGGAAAAATGACTGTCAGAAGGGAGAGCTCCCTGCATCTACTCCCTTTCTCTATACGACTGAGACCTTACACGCTTCTATTCTTTATTGCCGTGCCTCGATGGTGGCCTTGTTTTTAGTTAAGCAGAGTGTGCAGCCACGAACATCAATACACACATAACATACATATGAAAACACAAGCAAATAACCAATCACTTTAAGCATAATATTTTGACTCCGGAATGATTTGTACTATGTATAATTGTACTTAATTTATAATAAATTGACACTTTAATCCTCAATTTCCATCTGTCATTGTTTCCATCAAATTAGACTTGTCATATAGAACTCATTTTCTTTCTTTCTTTTCTTTTCTTTTTTTTTCTTTTTAGTACTACATTAAATCCTTTTAGTTATCAAATTCCATAGTGTTTGTTCACCCGATTTACCAAGGGTTAATGAAATAGAAATAAATGTGAACTATGATTTTTAAAGCTGTTTTTCAACAGTTACTAGAGCCACTCAAAGATTCTGTCTCAATTTTCCAAAGAAACTAATTAAAGTGTTTCCTTGTGGCTACCAGTTCCTATACAAACTCAAAAGCTTATAAACTCTGAACTGCATTTCAAAGAAAATCAGCACACAGGATCAGCACACCCCCCACCTCAACAGAAGTGGTGATTGGGATAGAAGCTAAACAATTCATCATTTAAAAACATATATGATTAATTTACTGTGGCATAGCTTATTAGCTAGTATGCTTTATAATATGCCTTTCTTTAGAATGAGCTCATTTTATACATAATACTTATCTCCCACCCTCCAAAAATGCTAAGTAGTAAATAGTGGTTAATGATCTGGAGAAACAGATTTCAGGACAAAAATGTTTCTTTCTTTCTTTTTTTTTTTTTTTTTTTTTTTTTCCTTCCTTCCTAGCTGCGCAAACTTAGAATTTTTTTTTAATCTAATGGGGCCTCTGGTTTCAGGATTTGAAAAGACTTTGATGCATAAAGCATACCGACTTGTATTAAAGGGAACAATGAGAGTATGCACGTGGCATTGATCTAGAATTCCTTTATCTCTTCTCCTTAATACTTGCTTCTTTAAAGCATCATAAACATTATATATTAGTTCTGATTTTGTGACTTTTACTCTTTAATTTCCATGAAAATATTTTGTGAAATACACAATATTGCCTGACTTTGTGTGAGAGAGTGTGAAACACGTAAAGGGAACCTGCCGTAAATCTTACAGTGTTCAAAGGCAACTCAGGCATGCAGTGTGGAAAAAACATCTCAAAATGCGCTGATCTTAAAGGTTAGCTGCAGCACGGGAAGGGTGTTTCTCTGCTGGCAGAAAAGGAGATGGAAAAGGCAGCTAAATGCAGTACTTTCTACATGGTGCTCATAATTGCAGCCTTTATACCGAAATATATTTTATGCTATAGGAAAAAATGTGTTAATCTCATTTCTTAAAAAGAGACATCTCCACTTATGTATTCAACACCTAGTGAGTGTTGTACACCTTTCAGATGAGGGGGTGGGGATGAGAATGTGAGCTTGCAGTCTACAGATAAGGAAGAAAGTCTACCCCACATCTACTGCCGGACACTTGCCTAAAACATATGCTGTATACTTTTTTCCCCCTTTTTTTAAGCGGAATTACTTTTAAATAGCATAAGCAATTGGGGGGAAATAGATTGTACTGTTAACTTTGGTGAAAGCAATCTTTAAAAGTCGGGGGCTTTATTCTTCTGGTTTTCAGTTGTCTTCTGCATCTTATTCTAATTAGTGAAAAAAATCAGCTACAAATTATATTCTTCTTGTTCCTAAAATCACTTCTTGTATTTTATCCTGGTCTGGTTGGAAGCCCAGCTGATGGCCTCAGAACTGAAGTCTGTACGTGCAGGATCCATACTTACATCTAGTGTTTTACGTGATGCCAAATGGTAGTCAGCAACATTTGATACAGCGCTCCCAGTTAGAAGCGCTCGCATAGAAAGCTTTAAGATAGATCCTTGGCTAGAAAAGCTGTCTAGCTTTGGACACTGACTCTTCACAGCAAGAGCATAGCACTTGAAACTTCAGGCATGAGCCACCGTGCAAAATGGAAATGCCAGAGGGGGCAGGGGCAAGGAAGAGGGAACATAGCAGGACACTAGGGGACTAACCAAGCCTCCCCGTGACTGAGGAGCCATGCTCACTCATCCTGTTGGGGCAGAAAGTGACACCCTAAATGAAGAGCAGAGGGTAGAAGCCTTTAAGGAGGTAGGCATCTTGAAAATAGGTTCAATATCATTCAAAGAATCCCACCACACTGCATGGAGACTATTTTCCACAAATGAATAGTAGTTTTCTCTAAGCCAGGGCCTGCCCCACTCACCAGCTTGCCTGATAGCCAAAATATAAAACAGTTTTAGTTTCAGCAATGAGTGATTAAAATGCTGCCCTAATTAAATGATAATAAGAGATCAAAAAATGATAAGAAAACATAAGACATTGGCAAAGCAGTGTGCTAGGCTGCTTGCTGACAAACATCTGTGAATCTTAGCAATAAGTTCAGGCTTTGATATCCTTAGCTGGAAATTCTGTAATTTGCATTTAATACCCAGAGAGTGTCTCTAACTTTGTAACCTTTTCTGTTCCTGCCCAGATCCACAGGTTATTATTCATTGTCTTTATTTACCAAACTCTGCCTCTTCCCTTAGCCTCCATATATATATATCACAAAACCACACTGCACTGTTTGCTAGAAAACCAAGCCAGATGACTTGATTACATGACAAGTTTCAGATGATGGCGACAGAGAGCAGACCAGCAGATGACTGCCAGCTGTGACGAAGTCAGGGGGACTCCAGAATCAGAATCTATCCCAGTTCCCATTATTCCAGGTCTTACCCCACAAAACTCCCTTTCTCTGACTAGGTAGCTTTGTAGTTTGCCACTTGCCTAGGGAGGACAGATGGGGTGGTACAGAACATGCCAGAGTCTTAGGTCTGTTTCAGCATACGCGCACTCTCATCTCTTCCAAAATTGACAACTCAACATGTCTAATGGATTTCCTAAGCACTTGATTACATTCCTTAAGAACTAACGCAAAATAGACACAGGGTTCTTTCACAGAGGGTCACTGGGAAGGATGCTTAGAGTAAAAGAGGGTGACAGGTTCTTGATAGACCCATGGAGAGAAGTGAGAGAAGCCCGCTGACCAGTTTTGGCAGGAACAGCTGATTCAAATCTTACCTCCAAAATGAGGGAACAACTGTGCTGACGGGAAAGTTAATTTATGCAGAACGTTGTTTGTTCAACTGGGAACCATTCTCAGAATGAAAACACAGTAAGGTCTAGACAGAACTGTTAACTGGTCTACCAGAAAATTCTTATGCAAGTTGTACACACAGAAAAAAATACAAGGGGGAGACGTGGCACTTCAGCCCTGGCAGAAAGATAGATGAGAGAATAATTAATAAATGTCTGGACTTCAAGTCTTTGCCAGCAAGAGGAAGCTAGGTTTGCTGTCAGCGTCAGACATTAACTTACCTCTAACTAGATGCGGAAGGACTAGCTCAAGCCCTTCATTGCATCATTCGATTTAATGATTCCTTGAGAGTTGCATTCACCATCCCATAATCTTTATTTGTACTTTCTAAACCATTCCAATCACATGCATTAAGTAGTATTATTTTAGGAACGCATTCTTGTTGGGCATATTCATGACATCAGCTTTGTGCCTAAGCCCATTCCTACTCCCACGGCCTCATAAGACATCTATACTCACCATCTCACCTACTACCACAGAAAAGAGAGAAAGGATTAAATTTCTTAAAGGGCTTTTATTTTCATTTTTCTAATAGCTACTTTTAAAACGCATCTCTTCTACCTAACTTTAGTCACAAAACCTCTGTCCATATCCACATTACTGAAAGTAGGCAGACTTCGTTTGTCTAAGTCAGACTCCCTTTCTGCAAGTAAGAACTATATAATATGTTAAAGCCTCTCCATGGAACCCTGTAAGTATTCCACCCCCAAATCAGTTATCTTGGTAGGCTCTGACATATGTAAAGATAAAATCAAGATCTACAAAAACAAGAGAAGACAAGGTCACTGGTAGAGTATTTTCCTACTTTGTGCCAGATCCCAGATTTGGTCTCCAATATCATTAATCAAATGAATAAATATAAAACAAAACACTAAAATGAGAACAATTGTTATAGGACTGCACAGAAACACTTGATATGTGGAGCAGGATGATACACAGCAACATATTGAGAATGACAGTCTAGGGCAATGAAAGAACAGAGGATTTAATTAAGACCTAAGGAAACTCAATGAATTCCTTTTGACTTGCTGTATGAAGCCTGTGTAGATTCACATTAAACCAATCAGGGGAGCCAAGTGTTCCCGTGCAAAAGCTATTGCAGTGTACAAAATGGAAACTGTGTGTTTTCCAGCTAGTCACAACCATCCCCATGAACTCCCATGGTGACATGTCAAATAAATGTGCAGTGGGAGAAATGTATGATAGAATATGGACCAGGGGCTGGCCTCAGGCATCTAGCTAGGTAGAAGTTAAGCACACATGCAAGGTGAGGCATCATAAAGTTCTTTAAATGAGTGGGAGGTTTGAGAGCAGAGTTTGAGAGAGAGAAAGATATCAAAACAAATTATTTTATACATAGGACAAAGAAGGAAATAAATGTAAAAACAAAATAAAGCAAGCAAACAAAACCCAGCAACAACAAAGCGAACAAACACACACAACACCTGGCTTCGGGTGCATATTTGGCCACGCTCTCTCCTGAGCCCAATATGAAACCATTTTGGACAACAACGAAAGTACACTCCAAGGCAGAAGAAAACAAAATTGTAGCTATGATCTCACTCACCAAGTGGATGGATGTCTGATGTACAATTCAGCTTTGTTTCTAGGAGTGCTCACCAGTGAAGCCAAGAAACAGAATGAGCTCCAGAGGGCTTAGGCAGTAAAGGGCAGGTATAACTGTTAAAATAAAAGAGAAAGTAGGTAAGATTCAAACCAGTGCATAATGAATCAGGGAAACCAATGGCATATATCTGAAACGTGGGCAAGTTGAAGTTAGATGAATGAGGTTATCTCAGAATATTTTTCAATCAAGGAAATATAAAAATGGTAGAAAGTCTAATAATTGGTTCAGTTGGTTTGATTAGGCTCACTGTCCTGGTTTGCTTTCTATTGCTGTGCTATGCAACATGACCAAAAGCTAATTGGGAGGAATGGATTTGTTTGTTCATACATCCTCTTCACAGCCTATTATTCAGAGACCTCAGGACCTAAACTCAAGGCAGGAACCTGGAGGCAGGAACTGATGCAGAGGCCAGGAAGGAATGCTGCTTACTGGCTAACTCCCTCATGGCTTGCTCAATTCACTTCCTTATACATTCCAGGAACACCTGAGCAGGCTGTGGCAGCACTCTCAGTGGGCTGGGTCCTTCCGCAGCAAGCCAGAGAATGACCGCATCAGCTTGCCTACAAGCTACTCAGATGCAGATAATGTCTCAGTTGAGTCCCCCCTTTCCACATGCCCCTCGCTTGTTTCTACTTGGCAAAAACTAACCAACACTCTCACTATTTTGTCTATAAGACACTAATTTGAATAAAATCATTCCAATGGTACAATGGTACCTTTCATGGTGATGCAGTTCATGATGCAAACACTGAAATATATAATGTTTTCTCTAGGGAATAGCTGAAATGCCTTTTTCTATCAAAATATAGACTTAGGTTTGTCTTTCATGTTGATGAGTGAGTCATCTCATCTTAGAACTTAATGGTTTGCTCAGTATAGTGTAGGCATTATTTTACCTTCAAATTCAAATATTTGCTACTTACTACCATGCTAACTAGCATGCACATGTGTAGGCGATCATGAAAAGATGGCAGTGATCAGGTCAAACTTGCTCTGGGAAAGCAATCCAAACTCCCATCAACTTTAACCAGAAGCACAGAGATGCCTATCTTGCAGAAACTGTCATGAAGATTAAATTTTAAAACACCACCATGGTACTTAGTTCAGTGCCTAGCACATATTTGTCCTTCCATACACGTCAAGTGTCATCAGCTTTGTCATTGCCACCACCCAAATGCCACAGATCTGAAATTTCATCAGCAGAGGTTTGAGACTCATCTAATGAATGATCTTCTCTGAAAAAAAAAAAAAAAAAAAAAAAAAACTGTAAATATCCCTACCCCACTCCCACCACCAAAAAGCAAAGGACTATGTATTAAGGTAGTCCAGCTAGTATACACTAGGATCTGCATGAGTTAATAGGTTGCTTGCTTCTCTGGCCCATAGAACTGTCCCTAGAAGGAAGTCAAAGGTGTTTTTTCCACATTACTGTATGTTAGTTGATATATTTTCACTCATACATTTAAGGTATACACTTACATGTAACCCCTACTACCTCTCTCATCCCCCTCCATACTCCTTTTTTTTACAACCTCTCTTCTCTAATAGTCTCCACAGTTGATATTTAAGTCTACAAAGGAAGTTGTATTGGTGACAGAAGTGAAAGAGGGATAAGAAAAATGGTGGCAACAATAACTGAACTCAACAGGCCTAATTCTCCAGTTTTTCTGAAACGACTCATCTTGCAAGTGAAGTGTGTACATCCATATTAAGTGGAATGATGTCATCCTCATGCAGCATTGTGACATAGGAGGACCAGTCCTTTTGGTAGAGTTCACCCTAAGTCTGTTCACAGCTCATGGGATGCCACTTCCCAAAATACTGTTCACTAGGTCAAACTGCACTTTCAGGTTAATGTCTACATTCTCTCTGATAGCCCCACAAAGCCTTGGCTCCTCCTTAAACAGTCATAAAAACCTGGAATAAAATTTTGGGTGATAGCAAGGCTTTTTTTTTTTTTTTTTTGAACGATCCCTCTCCAACTGCAGTGGGGAGTACAGAAGGTAAACTTCCAGATGGCTTCCCACTGTGTCTCTTATTGAGAATCACAGCTGAGTGTCAGGCTCCAGGAACCCACTGATCCTGTAATATGGGACCAAAACACTCATCACATAAAATTGAGTAGTAGTGAGAGGAAATGCCTTAGGCTACACAATAAGCACACATACACACACAAAAAATGATTAACTACCATTTTTGTCTTCCTTACTAACCTACCATCCAAATGTCAGTACATTGGAGACATAAGTATAAGGAATCCATAAAGGTGAAAATGTCTAATAAAAGCTACGTGTCTGTAAAAGACCAACTGCAAAAGCTGGGCAGTATTGTAAACCTTGTATGAATTTGTCTTGTTTTAATTTTGTTTGATTTTTCAAAAATTCAATTGCCCCAACTCTGTCCAGCAGAACTACGTGGTCCTTTGCTTTGCTCCTTAGACAATCTGTAGCCTTTACTCTCTTTGTACTGCACAACTTTAGCACTTAATTATATTCTATCTTATAATAATTAGGTGTCCTTATAAGCAAGCTTGTTTACTCAATTGCACCATTCTGATCCTTTAATCTCCCCTGAATATTAGTTATTAATGCTATTAAGAGCCGCAACTTAACAACTTTATTACGAAATAAAATTGCAAGAATATTTTCCAGAAGAGTCAACATTGGGCAGCATGAAAAATTGCTGTGAGCTAGACATGGTGGGGCATGACTGTAATCCCAGCCTGCTGAATGCTGAGACAGGACTATCATGAATTGAGATCACCCCCAGCTACATATTGAGAAACTATCTCAAACCTGTCTGCTTAAAAAAATTGCTTTGACAGCTTAAAAATACTCCAAATCCTAAAGCTAGTAGGTAAATGCTTAGAGGAGGTGGTTTCTTTCCCTTTGCAGTGACTGTGAGGACATGTGTATAGCTCTCACCCTCACTGCGGAGCTGCAGTTGGGGCACACATTTGTTTCATCTGCATTACCCATGTATTCTACATATAAGTTTGATATCCTCAGAGATGGTAGTGAGTACCTCTTGTCCCAGCATAGGAGTTATGGGGGGAAGGGGTGGTGAGTGGAATCTATGCTGCGCTTCTCCGAGGGGACAAATGTATGTGTACCAAAACTTCTATAGTAAGACAGCTCAATTTTAGAGGACAGAAAAATGCTACCGTTGTGTTATAAAACGCAGTGTTAGCTATAAAAGTAAAAGCAATCTTCTAGAATGCGGGACAAACCCAGCCCTGATCAGTGTACATGGTATACCCAACGCATGGTGAAGACCTAGTCCCCAGACATCAGTTCAGCTGGTTGGGTTTATCAGCTGACCAACACACATAACAGGTATGTATCCCTACATAGGGAATAGTCCTCTGGGTAAGGTAAAGAGAGATAAAAGCATCTGAGTAACAGGCTTACTGTGACATGACAGCCATACCATAAACATGAAATGTCATCATTGCTTGTTTTTAATTAGTGAATTGTTTAAAAACGTACTGGTTTCTGCACAGTCAAATTCACCTTGTATTTTGTTACATGACATAGTAACATATTTCAACTAAAAAAAAAAATCAAAAAAGGAGCTGAGCAGTCTGGAGGCAGAGGCAGATGGGTCTCTGAGTTCAAGGCCAGACTGGTCTACAGAGTGAGTGCCAGGACAGCCAGTGCTACACGGAGAAATACTGTCTTAAAAACAGAAACAAAAGTCATAATTGGTTTATGCTCCTAATAAAATATTCACTAACAATGGCTCATGACTGAGGCAGTATAGACACTGAATGTTTTTATTCACTAGGTTTTCAGCTACACTGAGATATGGCAGGCCTATCATCCCAGGATGTAGGAGGCAAAGCCAGAATGACCCGGAACTTGAGTGCAGCTATATACTGAGCTGTAGGCTACCCTGGGCTATTATAGGAATAATCTAATTTAAAAAACCAATGAGGGGGAGTGGGGAAAGGAGAGTGGTGAAGAAGGATAGAGACACGCAGAGAGAAACAAAAAAAGATCAGCTAGAATTTATATGTGAACTGGTATTACATGCATTGTAGAGTAAGTCATAATAAATTAAAATGTTAGTTTTCTGAAACAAGTTTTGTTCTGTTTTTTCACAGGAGTTTCTCTGGCCATAATATGATCTGATCTGTGTATTTTTAAACTTTCTTTAAATATGCTTTTCTAGTATCCTAAAACAGCACAAATGGTTCAGACCAGTAAAGAGAAAGTAAAGCCAATAAATAGACAAACAAACAAACAAAGAAACAAACAAAACCCAAACCAAACCACCACCGCCACCACCAACAACACATAATTAGTCAGTGATAATTGTTCTTTAGGTTTTCACGGACTTTTTCCTACACATAAATACATCAAGCATAAACAAAACTATGCATAAATAGGTCAGTAGCATCCATTGAGCTTTATTCTGAAGCCTTTTCTCTAAAAGAAATGTACTTTCTGGTTTATTGACCGCAGTTAATCTAGGACCATTTCAGAGTCAATTAAATTATTTCACCTTTTTATTCAATACTTGTAGGAAAATTTAAAAGCTAAAATATTCTGTTTAAAAAATCTTATAAGATAAGCAATTTAAAATAATTAAACATTACTGGCTTTAGGGGAATAATTTGAGCATGTCTTGATTTGCAACTTTTTATTGATTTTTCTGCCATTAAGCATACAAACTAGAGAAATATAAAAGGAAAACTAAGAAAATACCATAGTTCCATACTTTACATGAATGCCACAAATAGAAATGATAAAGACAAGCCTATAAAAAGCCAAACAATAGGAATAAAACTTGCAAGATGTTGTTATCTTCATTCAAACTACTAGTTCCCTTAATGGAAATTAAGTTTATAGGCTTAAAAGAAGTATTAACAATTTTCCCTTCAGATATAAAGAAAGTGGTATTACAATTGTGAGGAATGGGAGATTAGTGAATGCAAATTAATTGGCTTCTTTCTAATGAATAAAAAAGATTTCACAGACATAAAAATATGAGCATATGTGTTTCATTCCACACTGTGGAAGAAAATGAGAGAGAAAGTACCAATGAATGAATCTAGCAACATACACACAGACCGTTTTGCCTTATATTATCCACATAACTATTTGGGAGCTGCAACCTCATTCAAAAAGGAATACCCTGAGTTGAAAAGAAAAGAAAAAAAAGAAGAAAAACTTAACAGGGAAATTTTACAGTGAGGTATTTAGACTCAATGTAAAATCATCTGTAGCACTGAAAATTAGCCTAGATAGATTAAAACTCGTCAACTGTTATAATTCGCTCATTTCCTTGACAAACACATAGCGAGCGGTGCTTATACATCTGACAGCATTCAGTTTCTAGTTGCATGCTCTGTAAGACAGTAACCTTCAACAATGTATGGCTATGGAACACTAAACACGTGGCCGCTCTACTGTCTCTGCATGCATTACAACACATACCTAATTTTACAATTTAGAATAAAGTTTGTCAATAACATTTTGCTTTGATTGCACATTGAAGAGACGCAGTTTGGTATTTTCAGTGGGATGAAATACATTCAGACAGTTAATTCTAGCAGTTTTCTTTCACTATTTTTCATGTACCCTAATAGAAAAATTCAAACAAAACATACGATTTGAATTATATATCTATGAGTCAGCCCTTCCCTGGACTGGTGATGAATAAAGAACAGCGGCTGTGTATTCGTGAAATTTGCATGCTTGTGGCTGTTTGAGGACTGCTTAGGAGGCTCAGGTTAGTGAGAAAAAGTGCAAGCTTTAAGCCACTGCTGAAATGTTACTGTCAAAGACCAGTGAACAGAAAGACCCAGCAGAAGGCCAAATCACAGTGTAGCTCTATTTTTTAAAAAATCTTTTTTCTTTCCACTAAAATTACATGTTCAGTGCATTTCATATACTTAATCATGAGACAAGGGTGGTCAGTGATTGGTGCAAAGCCTCCCATGGAACTTTCTGCCTGTGAAGAGCTCACTTGCTATTAGCTCTCCCCAGCCAGTTGTGTACACTAGCACAAGACAGTGGCCTCGTTACAAATACTATTTGAAATGCATTCATGTCCCCAAGCTAGCTGAGCTGGATTTTAGGAGAAGAGAGCCTAGAGAATAGCTTTTGAATCATCTAGAAGCCCCCGCAGCTGGCTTCTGTGTCTGTTGGACTACTGAGTTAGTGATAAAAACATTAGAGAATTGTCGCGTACACGGTAAGGACTAATGAGCAGATCCTCGTCTTTGACGGCCCTGCCCAACATTGCAAAGAAGTTACGGACATGCAGGTGGCATTGGCAAGGTATGCTTAGAGTACATTGAAAGCAACAGTGGTTGAATTCTTAAAATAATAAGGTTTATTCCTTACACACCCACTTCTGGCTGAAGATGTATCCTTGCTATATGAAATTGTAGGGTTTTTGTTGTTGTTGTTGTTCCTTCTGATAGCATTTTTAATTAATGTAACTCACTCTCTCACATGGAGGAGGCATCTACATTAATCTGTCAAGTGCTGGCATAGTTTTTCTTAGAATGCATGGCTTCTATCATGAAGATGCACCAGAAGCAATCAAAACACAATCATATTTCCAACATTTAAATTCAGGCTCTGTGATCCAAAGCTTATGCTCAAAGGCTGCAGGGAAAGGGAAAAAAAAAAAAAACTCTACAGAAGTTTAAAAAGATATTCTGTGTAATATCAATTCATTAAGCAATTTTGAAAGGGTCAAATCTTATTTTGCTTAAGGGTTATCTGATACTGAAATTACTGGAGTTGTATAAAATATGCACTCTCTCTCCCTGCTCATTTTCTGAATGAATAAATATGAGGCCAATTTTATACAGAATCACTTCAACTTGAACTAATAATTGTGTACTGCATGCCTAGAATAATGTTTGTTTCACAGGGATACATAGAAAAGGAGTGCAAAAGAAAACATTAAATCAGTTGCTAATTATAATCAATTCATAGAGAGTGGAGGTTCATTTGTTTTTGCTAAAGTATATAAAATAGCAGTCCTATAGAGGCCTGAAGTAAGTTAGACGAAGACTAGATCATATAGGGCTGCTTTTCTTCACTGAATAATTTAAGGAGACAGACTACATTTTTGAAGTCCCAGTTGATATAAGCAGAACCTTGAAAGTCTCACCAGTAATACTGAATCTTTTGCTATTATTTCCCTGATTTCGAAAAATTCACATGAGCCATTTTCAGTAAATTCGAAATCATTAAAAGAATAAAGTGAATTTGCCGAAAGATGATTTGCATCAGAACATTCTGGAACATCTTACTTGTTATTGAGAGACTAATAAAAATGAGATTTTTTTTAAAATTTCATGATACAGAGATGTATGAATTCGTCATTTTTTTTTTTTAAGGAGGACAGATGGGGAAGTAGGAAATGGGAAAAGAAAAAGTCTTTTTAATTTCATGAGGAGGTTGACCCTTTTTAATGGCATTTTATGCCTATCCCTGTGTTCTTTAAGATAGTAATTATCATTCACTTTATCCCTCAAAGGAGTTTCTGATTGTTCCTCATACTGACTCACTCTCACTGTTATGGGGATAAAATTTCTCTGTGCACCCATGCGTGGTGCACACACATATTCCCACTATTTAAAGGCTAATCTCTGTGTGTTAGGAAAGGGACAAAGTCAGTAGGCTACCAGAGATGGTGTGTCAATAAGCTGTTGTCCTTTGTGCAAGCGTGGCAGGAAGTGCAGGATGATACTAAAGTGCAGACTTACTTCAACATCTCATAGGATGCTAGGAAAGTTTTTTTTTTTTTTTTAAGTGTACAAAATAAACATAAGGCTTTCACTTTACAAATAATTTGTTTTCTAAGCAGACAGTGGTAAGGGCTGTTCTAAAATAAATTTTACAAAAAAGAAATTAGCACACCAAAAATTAATAGGATCAATGGCACTGTCCAGCTTAAACACATAGCCTTCTGAAGCATGCATATTGGCTTTATCAGCACTCACTTTGAAATGAACAATTTACTAATTACCGTAAGTGATTCCCATCTGCACATGAACACAAACTCCCAGGAGACCTTACTTATCAGCACACTTTTCACCATTACTGTATTTTACTTGCAGTTAGCAGGGGCAAAAATGAAATTGTGTCTCTTTGAAATATAATTAATTTCTTTCCTACATACCCCACGTGTTTGCATACATACATATACGCCACACATCTTTCTCCCCATCACGCACACTGATTCAAAACAGACTATTAGAACTGGAAGGGATGTATGTGAAATATTTCAGGAAAGAGGGTGGAGGAGGGAGCTGAGAAACCTGAAAAAAAAATTACCCATGTGTCTGCAGTATTTTGAAAATTAAGGATCCCATATACCAAATGCCATATAGATATAATTATAGTCTCGTACTTTCTAAAGCTGTAACTATTAAGGCGATCAAGCTGTTAGAATATTAAAATAAAAGGTTATGTTTTAAATTTTTAAATGCAAAACAGTGCATATTTTAATCGCATTGCTGTCAGAATTAATAGCATCAATAAAAATTAGGAAGACCCATTCAAAACTAAATTCAGAGTTAAAACTCCCAAGGCAGAAGGTGCTAGAAGAAGCCATGCAAGTTTTGTTCAAAGGAAGAAACAAAAAAATCGATCTGACTATTTACTATGCTAATCTCACCAGTATGAACTGTACCCTTCAAAAATATAAATCCTCCATTCGGTGTAAATATAACCATGCTTGAAACAAGAAGCCGGCATACTTACATTAAAAAATATTTCCAGAAAAATCAGTATATTAAGCAGCAAACAAATGCCTTCATCCCTTTTGCTACCTCGCTCTAATTAATTAACAGATTGGCACAGTCTAGGAACTAAATTTATTTTCAATTAAAATAAGAAGCCCATATGCCATGATAATTTTTTGTTACTATTTCTAATGTGCAAAACAAAGGTTTGCTTTTAGCATTGAACATAGTAATCACAACAAATCCCTTAATTTTCAATCATGGCAAGGATACTCAAGAGCTTTTCTACAACAAGGTGCTACCTCAATGGCTAATCCTATTAGGAATGAGCCGTGCACTGAGACTAAATCCGCTGGGGAATTCAAGGAATCAAAGGCTTACTGCATACTCAGAAGGCAATGACTTTTGTAAAGGGCTCTATTATACGAGGAACAAAAGAATACCACTTGTGTACTTAAATATCATCTGCTTTTCCTTCCAAAATACTCCATTTTTAAGTAAAGATATGTGATTTAAATGTATTTAGAGTTGAGCTTTTGGCACCACTCTCGGTTCTGAGTGGAAGAGCCATCTGCGGGCCCCACGGCTCGTGCATAATGATATGCTTACAAGCTGCTTCCCTATTCTGCACAATGTACCCTTTTCACTTTAACATACATTTTCCATACATTTTTTGAATAACAAATTGGGCTGTGGAAGTTTGTTGAAATGGGACAAGGAAAATGTCTGTAGGCCAGAAAACGGAGATTTAATTAAAAACGAAAAAAGAAAGAAAAAGAAAAAAGAAAAGAAAAGAAAGAAAAGACCTAAAGGACTAGTGCCATGGGGAAATATCCTTGCTACCTGCCCTGCCTTCTCTTGGTCCCCTACCCATGTGTCCTAAGCTGTGATCCTTCATGGCTGCAGAAGAAACGTTGCCCAACATAGGTTAGGCCTGTACATTAACTCGGGCAAAGAGCCCACATGCCTGCCCTCCATTACACCTGCTGGGTGACAAACAGATGAGAGTCATCATGCAGACTCCCAGCGTTTGATCTCCTGAAATCGCCAGATGTCCCCGTGTACATTCACACATAACCACGGTCATTAACGCAACTTGCCTGGCTGGCATCTAATAGGGAAAAAAAGTTGAATTCTAATCTAAAATTTTAAGTGTGCAAAGCTCTCACTGTATGAACACATAAGCTATTAAATATGTTTTGATATGTAGAACTCTAGGACTATTATCAGACTGATTGATTGTCGAGGTGGAAGCTAGCCCAGACAGAGCAGACATTAAGGTTATCTCCAAGGGAAAGGCACTTTCATGGCACAATCTCCTTCTGAATGTTGAGTTTGGGACACAAATTTACCTTGACCTTCTCTCTTACATGCTAAAACACAGGAAGAATAATTGTGGTTTCTGGGTCTAATTCAAATGCATCAGTAATTAGTAAACAACTAGACAAAATAAAGTCAAGGAAGGCATGTGCAGAAAAAAAAAATCTATGTTCCTTCTTGGTCCATATTTCCTCCCTGTAAGCTCAAGAGAATTGATAAGAATCAAGTGGGGGTGGGGGGCTGGAGAAATAGCTCAGAGGTTAGGGGTACTGGCTGCTCTTCCAGAGGTCCTGAGTTCAATTCCCAAGCAAGCACATGGTGGCTCACAACCATTTACAATGGGATCTGATGCCCTCTTCTGTTGTGCAAGAGTATATGCAGCCAGAACACTGTATGCACTAAAATAATAATAATAATAATAATAATAATAATAATAATAATAATAATAATAATAATAATAATAATAATAAAAACCAAGTGGGGAATTCAACAACTCCAAGCACAGGTCTTTGGAATAAACGTTCCCAAGAGTGAGCTTTATGCATATTAATGCTTTTGAGACAAATTTTAAAACCTCAGTTTGGCAATTCTGGGCACTGTTCATAATACCAGAACTTGAAATTTAGGCTTAGCGGGCTAACCTTCCTTATTATTCTTTCTCCGATGCTGGGGCTGTTCCTAGTCCATGCTTGTTTACTGCCTGGCGTTAGACACCTGGTTTACAGAAGTAAGCAAGGCACGAGCTGATTTCTAGAGAGCTGATGTGTGGCTCTAAGAGCCTACGCAGGTGCCCAATGTTATTACGCTGAAATACCTAAAGGGAGTGAAAAAGTTGCGAAAAATACTTTCCAGGAATTTCAACCCTTTCCACCAGCTGGCACTGCTAGATTGGAAAGGAAGAAACCAGTAGGGCAACCATGAACCCTCCCAACTTCTGTTCTTTGAAGGGGCTTTCTGAGACCTTTAGGAGAGAAGGTTGAATTTTCGCATTAAAGGCGGCCAATAACTGCCACATTAGCACTCACTTTCATTCAGAACTCCTTCCTTTGTCTTCCTCTCTTGGGCTGGAAGCATCTTTCTATAGAGACACTTCCAATTATCAGAGCCCTGGACCCCACCACTTTATCAAGTGATCTCACATTCTTCACCTCAAGTTCTGGCCTGTGAAGCTACACTATTCATTAACAAACAGCAAAGACAAAATAGAGACGTGACTATGCCACATGTCCCCCTTCATTTGAGCTGGGGTCTTGCCAGCCATGTTTATCTGCCTTGAAGATCAAAAAGAAATACCCGCATTAAGTGATTACTCTCCGAACATATTGGGAATAAATTAATGAATTAATAATGATTACACTGGGTGAACATGTCTATTCTCAAACCTGAAATGTTCCCACATTCAAATGTTTCTCAGTAATGTGACACCAGAAGTAGAGAATTTTATAATTTGAAACAGGCCAAAACATAGTTAGCAAAATATTTGAAAATTAGCACTTCAGTTTTGTGTGTAATGTATAGATGAAGAATAAATAAAACATATGTTTAGAAGAGTTTCATTCCCATATTATCTGCTGTATTTATAAATATTCCAAACAAACAAACAAAACAAAACAAAACAAAACAAAAACCTCTGATCCCAAACTTTTCAGGTAAAGGAGAATTGGTCCATATTACAATTCCCTACTTTCACCTCTAACCAGACATGGCTGATGGTCAGTGTATGTTCCAGGATAACAGTTAGCAAATGTCTTATTTGAAAGTCACCATCATGGTTTTCTGCTTCCTTTTGGCTATACTGGTGTCTGAGTTTTATCTACTGGGGATCTTGCAGTTCAATCCAGTTACAATTCACTTTTATCTAAACCCAATCTACTGTTGACACTCCTGGAACTTAGGAAATATCTTTATTATCTCTCAAAAAGGACAGAAACTCAAATCTCATTCAAATTTTTACACTCCAAAGCAAAAAGTAATAATACCAAGACACAATGTCACAAAGTGGGGAGGGCAAGGGCAGAAGATTTGTTTTAGTGTCAAGGTAACAGAAGAGCAATCCAATGACCTGCACACAGAATCAGAATTAAACACTGAAATCCCTGATTTAAGGCTTTGGTAACAGTGGCAAACATTAAATCAGGCTTAAAAATGCTAAGTGCCATGAAACCACTTTTATTTCCGTCTTTTCTCTGCTTGCGCTGCACAGCCCTACAATTTTGTAGCATCTACTAATGAAAAGTGAGCTGGAATTCTATTGACACTTTCATGACAAGTCATACTTCACCTTCCATTGTCCAGTCTTCTTAACTGTTCATTACCTCCACCGCTCTGCCTACTGTTCATTACCTCCACCGCTCTGCCTAGGAGATAATGATACAGTGTCTCTACCCAGGACTGAAACACATTTTTGCTCCAGGGTTCTTTTTAATTGAAACACACTGCCTATGTTACCAGAGGTTTTTTTGGTGGAAAAGTAAACACATTTAACACAAAAAATCAGTTTGTATTTGCTACACTAGTAGGAAGTGTGCAAAGTCACCTGCCTCCAGAAGGATGGAGAAACCTTTTGAAACAATATTGTTTATTCTTTCCTCTTAGTTTTATTACCATGGGCCACTTCTCTGTATGTGATAATCAGTTGCCTCAATGAGATAAAACTGCCACGGGTATTCAGACTGCTTCTCTGTGTGTCCCACACCCACTCAAGAATATTTTACCAATACTTGGGCATGGAATTGACTGGAGTGCTTCCACTGAAAAAGAGGAGGCCAAATAAAATGCATCTGTTAAACTGTCTTTGGCAGTTGTAAATTGCATTAAGTATTTATGAACTGGCCAAGATCAATGGCCTGACTTCAGGTGCTTAGGAGCCGAGCATGAGCCAGAACACCGCTGCCCTGGCCTGAAGATGTTCTCAGTTTGTACTCAATGAATACAACTAAGTCATTTCTACCAACAAATACTTTGGAACACACACACACACACTCACACACACACACACACACACACACACACACACACACACACGCACGGGTGAGTTGAGGAAGTAAGAAATGGAAGGAAGACAACCTACTCTCCTAAGAAAAAGGGATTTAGCAAAGGTGTTATTTACTACTAATTTCTCTACTGGAACGTTGAAGTTAAGCATATTCATTTTAACAAAATGTTTTGTTCATAAATTTCATGCTTCCTCAATTTTGATCGTGGCTAATAGAAAACTTGAATATGCAATGTAAGTCGTATTTGTATTTGTTCTAGACAGCCTATGCTTACACAGAGTATTTTTTGATTGGACAGCATTGATGAACACTAATTCTAAAGTCAAAGTAGTGAAAGATTTCTAATATATAAAAACATGATGAAAATACACATTAGAAAAAATTTAATGCGGTTTTAGATACTTCTACACCACCTGGCCAAGATAAATTCACTGACAAAATTACCAGATAAATACATTTCTACTCCAAAGTATTTTGTAAGCTTATGTAGAAAATTTTAAAAATTAACATGACACTTCAACTATCCGCAACCTTTGTTTGTTTGTTTGTTTGTTTGTTTTTCAAGATAGGGTTTCTCTGTGTAGCCTTTGCTGTCCTGGACCATATTTGATTGCTTGCATGAAAGACATCAAATTTCACATGTGGCTGTTAATTCCAACTCTGACTTCCTTCAGGGCATGAAACATCTACATATGTATGAATGTTCATATATGTGGACACTGTTCATACTATTTATTAGAAAGTATAGCTTTAAAAAAAATTTTTACTACTCCTCTCCAGTATAGCAAAATGTTAACATGGGAACTATTGAGTGTGGTCCAGTGAAGCAACAAATGCCATTAGCCACATAATAGTATAAAAAGGTGCAAGGTTGAATAGGGACATTACCATATTTATCAATCTTTCTACTAAAAAGTATACAATGGATTCCAAAGAACATCAGTGATTAGGTGTTTTTATAATCAACATATTTGGAAATACTTACAGTCCTATTTTTCTGTTATCATTTAATTCAAATGAGGTAAACTTGTTTTCATAATAGTTTATGTTTTAAAACTAATAGCACAATACCAACCTTGATTTCTTGACTGCCATACATTCATATTTAGATGATGTTATTAATCAGATATTTGCAAACTTTCTTAGTTCACAATACCCTTAGTATGCTAGTGAAATTTTTATAATGCCTTTAGGGCAAGAAAATTATCTAAAGTTTTCATTTATTATGCAGTTAGGTTCAAATACCTTAGCCATAGTTTAGGCAGAAGGTCTTGTCTATTCTTTGAGTAGTTAAAGTATCTTCCTGGTTTCTTTGGCCCAAGTTGTGATCTACAAAATTACATAGTTTTAAGTGTTCTAGAAAGAATGGGAGCACAGAGCGCCCCCTGAAGAACAGGGCTTACCTAGCAACAGTGCTCTTTAAATTTTTGTTTCTGCTAATAAATTTTAAGTACCATAGCTTAAAAGGTCATATTTTGTACTTCTGGCCAATGACCTGCAGACTGACTTTCAGTATAAACAACAAGTTAGACAACTGGTCAGATCATGGATTACTTATAAGATTTATTTTCCATTCACTGCTGTATTGTTACATTTTGTATGTAGTCAAACAGTTTGTATCTTAAGATTCAATGAAAAAAGTATCTTGGTTCCTCATTCCTCCACACTTCCTGTGTCAAACTATCCACATGACTCTTAGAAGGAGACCAAAGTATTACTTATTCTCACTATTTTGCTGACCTATATCTTAGAATTTTGGGGTAAGTCTTGTGAACTTGAGAGAATGAAATAAATAGACTAATTTTACTGTTTTAAAGATCTGTTTAGAGAAAGGTACTCTAACGGCCATGGAATGGACTTAATAAACATTTTAGATGGATTTTTTTCTGGTCTTCCATGCAAATTATACAGAAGTAATGTCTCCTTCAGAACAAGAAATAAAAGGTGGAGCCAGCTAAAATGAGCACCAACATTTTATAGTTGAGCATTTTGAGACCAGGAGGCAAACCGTTGTCCCTGAACAATTTAAAGATGGGGAAATACAGAATATCCAGGCTTAGTGGAGCAGAAACCTCCCAGGAAGGAGAGCTGAGGTCAGGATCCTTTAGGGGCCACAGATGAACTACTGGGCCAGTGTGAACAGCTCCAAGCCTTAGCAACTTCACGGGGACCCAAGTGGGAGCATCCAGAGATTCACAGCCCAGAAGTTCTGCCAATTCTTAAGAAAGTAAACAAGCCAGTACTTCTGCCAGGGGACTGAAAATGAGAAACAGTTCGAAACATACCAGAAGAACCTGTTAGCAAGATCTGCCCTCAGGAGAAATCATTTATCCAAGGTCTCACCTGTGGAGAGTTTATCAGAAGCTGATCCACCTGGGGCATGAGAAACATCTACCCCAGCTCCCGCTAGCCTTTCACATGGAGGAGGAGGAGGCCCAAGCCCAGTCCCCTCCAGCATGACAAGGATGGATCCCCAAGAAGCAAGGTCCAGTTCGAGTACAAGTATACAAGACTAAGTTTTCTCCCACTCTTCACTACGTCTTCCCTCTCCCTACTGTAGTACTCAGAGGTTCGTCATGCCAGGATTGTTTAGCTAGGATTCCATACTCGCCTTTAACCTATAAAATCACGGGGCACAATTATAGTTGGAGCAAGTTGGAATGATCAGGCTAGGATTTTTAAACACTGTGACCAATCGGTTTAGGGAATACATAGGAAAAGTAGGCACTGGTAAATATAGGTGGGTACTATAAGCAGAAAGGTTAAAAACTAAAAATGTAAAAGAAATAGGAGAGATCTACTAATATAATGTATCAGAAACAAAGCATGCCACTGAGAAGGAAAGCACCTCAACTTCTAATTGGAACAGAACTTCAAGACCTGTGCAGCCAATAATAAAGATGTTACATACATAGTGCAAGAAGGACCAGAGATCCTTTGAAGAAATTGTGTTTGAGAATTGCTGTGAATCAATCATAGACACCAACCTACTGGGAAGCTTAGAGAACATCAGTGAGAATGAAGGCAAATTAATAAGACATAGGCCAAAACACACATATGGGCACACGACACTCAGTATCAGGGCAAAAGAGTGATACATTCTAAAACTCGAGGTTGTGATGTAGCTCAGTAAAACATGACCTCACATATGGAACCCCTAGGACCAGTCCTCATCACCAAGAACATTTAAATGAATAAATAAGCCAGAGACCTTTTTTTTATAGTTAGATACAAAGGTAAGAGTTACCAGAGTTTGTCTTCAAGACTTCTTGCTTTCTATTGTTGAGATAAAAACACCAGGAACAACAGCAATTTGGGGAGAAAGAGATTAATTTCCGTTTAAAGCTTATAGTTTCTGTAAGTGAGACAGGAACGCTAGGCAGAAATCTGGAGGCAGGAACTGAAGCAGAGACCACTACTTGCTGGCTTGCTTTCCTATATATGCTCAGGCTGCTTTCTTATATTCCCAAGGATCACCTGCACAAGGTCGGTGCAGCTGAAAGTGGGTTGGGCTTCCCACCTGAATCATGAATGAAGAAAATGCCCTATGTACTAGCGGAAGGCCAATCAAATAGAAGCGTTGCATCCATTGAAGCGCTCTCTTCTCAGATGACCTTATTTTTTTTCAAATTAACAAAGAACTAAACGGTCCATCATCCATGCAAGAAAGCAAGAGAATAAATTATGAAACTTTGTGAATAAGAAACCCACAGAACTGAAGTTCCTCACACTGAGAAGTTGTCTGTCACAGTCAAGAAGAAATGAAGAATTCATCAGATAAACAAAACATATGTCTTTTCTTTCCAGGAACTGACTAGTAAGAAGTTCTAACATAAATTTACCAGAGAGAAGTAAGATGACATAGGTTAGAAACCAAGCTACCTAAGGAAAACCACATCAGAATAGAATAAGGAAGGATAAAACACAGTATTGTACTTTTATTCTTAATTATTCTAACACAGAGCATTCACACAATTATATTCAAATGCATATGTTGGTATACATAAGGATATTTTATTTCAATACTGGGGTATATTTGTTTGCCCTTTTAAATAAGATGTATACAGGGCAGTGTTTAAAGGTGACCTCCAGTTAACAAAGGAGATGAAAGACTTCATATAAGATGTTCAACTAAACCTTCAAAAAGTGGAGAGAGTGAGGACAAACATGTCACTGATAAAACTAGGGGTGGTCCCGTAACTCAACAATAATCATCTTAACATCAAAGGTCTAAATACACCAGCTAAAAGAAAAATGATGGAGACCCAACTGGGAGTGAAAGCATGACTGACCTCAACCGCAGACACATCAGCTTATTTGAATGGTGTCAACAAACTACCTCATTCAATGAGAGTGGATTACACATTTTCCTGCAAGCCTTGGTGGAGTCTTCTCTAGGACAGGCTACATTCTGGGCTTTGAAACACACCTCAACAACTTTTTAAAAGTACTTATTTATTATGTATACAGTACTCTGCCTGCATTATACCTGAAGGCCAGAAGAGAGCACCAGATCACATTATAGATGGTTGTGGGCCACCATGTGATTGCTGGGAATTGGACTTAGGGACTCTGGAAAAGCAGTCAGTGATCTTAACATCTAAGCCATCTCTCCAGGCCCACTTCAACACATTTAAGACAATAGAAATCACACAATCCCTTCACTTAGCACAGACAAATTAAACTAGAAATCAGCAACAGAAAGTTGGCCAGAAAAATTCTAATATTATAGTTTATGGGATCTAGCAAAATCTGGGCATAGATTGAAATTTATAGCAGTGACCATGCATGCTAGAAAAGAGGAGAGTTAATCACACAGTCTTCTGCCTTAGGAAAACAGTGAGAGAAGGATGAGTAAATTCAAAATCAGCAGAAAAACGTGAAGATGGGACATTGCACATGAAACGTTATCAATGGAGAAACTCAGAAAAACAAAATTTGTTCCTTTGAAGAAATAATCACTAAAATTAATTATCCTGTGTCCTTAATGATGAAGGGAAAAGACTGGATACAAATTGCTAACATCAGAAAAAAAAGACGGCGCATCACGATAGATCACGTGAAACCACAGAGACAAAAACTACAGATGAGAGAAGCCAGAAAGTCTGACAACCCAGATGAAGTGACCTACTTCCCTTAAAGACAACCTATCAAAACTCACAAAAGAAGAAAGAAACAATTTGCACTGGCCTCCACTCATTTGAGAGATTACCTGACTAAGTGTTTACAGGTTCACTGGTGAAGTCTACCAATCATTTAGGAGGAAATATGCATGCTCCACACAATCTCTTTGGGAAGATAAATACAGATGAGGTTGCTTCTTGGCTCCTGGAGAAAATCAGTGTTATCCTGATACCCAAACCAAACAAATCGCAAGAAAGTGGACCTGGCTTGGGGACAGCTCAGAGACACAGCATCTGTCGTGTATGCAAAAGGCCTTGTACAAAAGGAAGCTACCCAATAAATAGATTCAACGCCCCCCCCTTATGAAGTATTAGCAGATTAACCTAAGGATTGATTGGTTGATTGATTGATTGATTGATATCTTCCCAGGATTGAAGAGTAGATTAATACCTGCAAATCAATGAATGAGTAGACCCCACCACAAGCTAAAGAAGGCTTAATCTGCTCTTAATAACTACTTTCATTAATTAAAGAAAACTATAACTGACTTTAAATGAAGGACTGAGGATGTCAGTGACTGGCTATCCAAGCATTTAAAACAATGAGCCTTTTAGTATCCAAAATGAGCATGCTCTGTTCAATGGTTGGGAAAAAATGCTAATTCTAAACAAACAGGAGTGGCTCCTGGAGGACATGGTTGTGGAAATGCACGTGCAGGGTCTTTACACATAATGCATTAGGGATAAAAGCTGGTGAAATGGAAGCATCAAGTTAAATATATTCAGGAGCCAGGGTGTGATCATTCAATCAGCACATGAGAACGCCTGCTCTAAACTTTCAGCCTGTCTCTTCACGCCACCAACACCCAAACACCTCTGAACTGCTGACTATGTGGAGGATGCCATGTCAAAGCTGCAGAGAGTGAATGGTGTGTAAGCTCCTTAGCAAGAAGCTATAAGAAAATTAATAGTTAATATGTCATCCTGCCATATGCTGCCAAAAGCACGTCTGTCATAAACTGATGTGAAGAATGTCACAAAAGCAATGCATGCTAGTGAAACTCTTTCTGTTAGGCAAAGGTAACATGAAGTCAATGTGGAACCCTGAGAAACTCACTAGGTAGATAGAAAAAAGCAAATAGGAAGAATCTTGCTGAAAGACTTGCGCGTACGTGTGTGTGTGTGTGTGTGTGTGTGTGTGTGTATACATGTGCAGTATGCATGTACATGCATTATGTGGATGTGTTCATGCAGAAGCTTGCTCTGTCACTCTCCTTTTTCCCTTGGGATGGTATCACTCTGTGCATCTGAAGTTCTTATCTTGGTGAGATGGGCCTTCCAGGAAGCTCCCAGTACCTGCCTGTCTCTGCCTTGTAGTGCTGAGGTTACTGGCACATGTGCCCGTGCCTTATTTTCAGATGACTGCTAGAAATATGAACTCAGGTCCTTATGTCTTCATACCTATAGAAATGTCCCCATAGGCCCTCTGTGGGCACTTTCGATGGTGTCAACTCTGGAGGAGGAAACTGAGTAATTCTAAATGAAGGGCAGTAAAGTGGACTTTAAAATGAGCTTATAAATAAGACTTTTTTGGATTATAAAAACTATAAAAATGACTATGAAGTTCATCTCCTAAAGTAGCAAAGTGAAGAAAATGCTTAGGAACCGAATGTCAGGATGATGTGTTGGCTTACGATGTAAGTTTTATGGTCTCAGTGTATATTATAACAAGATCAAGATATCTGGTTCCTGAGGAAGGTCTAGGCACCTAGAAATTAAGTCAACTTTAGAGTTCCTTCTCTCTATGATAGGTGGAACATAAAATAAGCAATTAATTGTTTTCCAAGGAACATTTTAGACACTGTGTACTTGGAAATTTTCAGGAGACAGTGATCTTTCAAAAGACCATTTGCAAGGCTCCACGGTTGAATCCTCCCTCTGTGTGGAACAAAGTTGAAGTCCACCTGCGCTTCGAACATAATTAAGGACACAATGAAGTTTTATTAAATTACATTGTTGGAAATGAAATGTAAATTTGTCTTTCAATATGGTGTTGGCATTTCAACCGTGTGAGCACACGGGCTCGTGTGTATGTGTGTGTGTGTGTGTGTGTATGTGTCTATATGTGTGTGTCTGTATGTGTGTATGTATGTGTGTGTGTGTATGTCCATCCTGAATATCATTAATGGTAAAAGTTCAGAGAAGGAATGCTGCAGCGTGGGCGACTCCGAGGTGCCACTTGATTATACACATTAATTCCGTGCTACTTCCAGGCAGTCTCCACCTCCTTTGTTCTCTGTTTGCTCAACACCCATGAATGATAGAGTTTATAAGTGTGAAAGAAGAGGCAAGGGTGGGTGAAAAAGCAGGTATAACCTTTATGTGAGCTTGATATCTTGTGACAGATGAGAAAAACAAATGGGTTTACCTGTCAGTTGTTTACACTATGGAGCATAAAAAAAAAAAGAAAAGAAAAGAAAAGAAAAGAAAAAGACAAAAAATGTAGGCACTAAAAACACAAATCATTTACTTAAAGTCAAAAGCACAAAGAAAAGGTAGTGAAGGAGTATACACTTCTCCTAATTTGGGAGACGTAAAGGAATTTTGTAGCTGGCCTTTTACTGCTTTGTGGATTTTTGTTGTTGTTGTTTTTTTTTTTTTTTTTTTTTTTCGAGACAGGGTCTCTCTGTGTACCCTTGGCCATCCTGGACTCACTTTGTAGACCAGGCTGGCCTCAAACTCACAGCGATCCGCCTGCCTCTGCTTCCCGAGTGCTGGGATTAAAGGCGTGCGCCACCACGCCCGGTCTGCTTTGTGGATTCTTGTTCCTACTTTTTTTTTTGCCCCGTTTAAGCCCCTAACACAAGGTAGGATGGAAACAAGGATAGAAGGTAGAGAGAAATGTGGAAAATCCATGAATCCAAATTCTTTCCTTTGTTTTCTTCTTTGACCATGGCTACTAGAAAACCGCAACCAACCCTAAATGACCAACAACCATTGACTTTTCATATGATCATATATGCAAGTGCCCAGAGTTCCAAATGTCAAGCCATTATAGAAACTATCTGCAGCTGGCAAAACTATGCTGCTCCTGCAAGGACACCAGGCAAATCATGATCAGTTGCTGTGGACGGTCTGAAGTCGCCCCACATCCCTACACCTGGGATTAAAATGAATATACATTTGTAACACTTCTTTGTTGTTAAAGAACCAGAAATTCCAGAATTCTCACTACAGAGTTTATTCAAGTTTTTCTGGAAATGAGTATAATTGCATTTGATCTGCCACAAGTGAAGAACGTGAACTTAAATCGGGAAATTCAATTACTTGATGAGTATATCTGACTATGTTGACTATTATCACCCCCCAACACATATACACACACTAATTTAGGGGACAGTGAACTCAGTAGGAGAAGAGAAAGCTGGCTCACTGTTCCATAATCCCTTTTGCATCCAAGAAAGTGCCAATGCAAATATATTTTTAAAAAATCTCCATTTGATGGCCTTCCCTGAGTGACTGAAGATCTGCCCCTTAGATTATGTAAATAATGTTTCCATTATGGGTCACATTAAGAGTTCTTCTAAAGGAAAAGGGCTAAGCTACATGTCAGCCCCAAGATTTATGCTGTGATTCAGGCTCAGGTCCTGCTAAAGAACTATACATTACAAGGCAGTTGGAAATTTTTAAAAATTATTTTCCCTCAACACGCCATTTATTCCAAATGATAAGATTACAGCCTCAAGGAAAATCACACCTTTAAAATAAATCATTTGTCTTGGCTCTTCCCTGAAAGAGGTTGAGTTTTCCTGGAAAGTTAACACTCCTTGTCACAGAAGAAATAAAAATAAACGTAGTACAGGCAAAGATGACATTTGAATCCAAACAAAAGTTTGCCTTTTGCATTTTTTCCTTTTCTCCTTGATCATAAAAACCGATGTGCTAGAAAAAGTCTCAGTTTAGGTTTCCATAAGCCCTTTAAAATTGTTCATATATATAGTCCTTCATAGGAAGATTCACTTGCAAACTTTTGTCAACAGGACAAACACACCATTTGAAAATTGCATTCGTTGAGGTTTGGGGAATGGATCAGTAGAAAAGCCACAGGGGGAACAGTGCCAGCGGCTCTTTTTTTTTTTTTTTAACTGAGTGATTCAATGTTCTAGACAGGTAGATTAAAGTATGTCTCATGAGTGGAAATAACCTTTACACTGACAAACTTCCTCCCATAAGACTTAAAATCATTTGTATATGATATGAAAGTGCTGGTCCAATTAAAAGCTTCATTGCTACTCTTTGACCAGTTAACTACTCTGGGCCATTTTCCTCAGTGCAACTGGTCTATCCCCTTATGTTTACACTCAAATTTAGCACAAAATAAATAGGTAGAGACATTGAACATTCTAGAATGTTCTATGCAGACACAATGTGGGAAGCACCTCAGATGTCTGATGGTTGAATTTTGAGCAGCTGGACTTCTTTCCTGGACTACACTGCACTAGTCTCAGCAATGTGGCATTCTAGGTCCTGTCTTCTCTAGCTATTGTTCACAGTATACCATGTAATTTTATTATGGTTTAAAGCTTCCATTCTTTGCATGTTATAGATTCAGTACATTTGCAGTTCTGGTCTAATGATGACCCAAGTACACATGGCATGGGAAGCATCTAGTACAGCCTGGCCTTCTTAAAAATTCTCTTTATCACATGGAAAACAGAAACCCCAAAGTAAGCCCAGCTGAAAATACTCCCCAAGATTCTCATCAGCAAGGGAATATTAGTGGGAATCCCAGAAGAGGACACTCGGCCATGCCCAAATCCATAACCATCCCTCTTCAGAAGTATTCTGAGACCACTGTTTGTTGTTGTTGCTTTGTTTTGGTTTGGTGTGTTTTTTTTAACCTCTTACTTGAGAATCTTTATTTGCATATCCAGTAACCTGTGTTCACCCTACGATCCCTCCCTTTACCTTCCTAAAGCTTGTTGCTGGCATCCCTCACAAGCATGAACTCTCTTGTTTTCTGGGCCTCTTGGTGTTACATAAGCTTCAACTCACCTGCTATCTTGTGTCTTCTGTGGGGCTACCCTCTGTAAGTCGCTATGGCTCTTCTCCTGCTAATTTACATGGTTAGTTGGTTGGTTTTGTGAGGCACTGTAGCCAGCCAAGTGTCTTATGCCCTATAACACCGCAGGATTGCTCAAAAAGTGATAACTGCCTGTCTTATGTTGTCACAGCTAGCAGTGATGGTTTTCTGCTTTCCATTGTGTCCTTCATTCCCAGGCTTTTTCATACCCCTTTCCCCTCATCAAGAAACACATCGGTGAGCATTCCTCTTGTGTTTCCTGTGTCCTCTTTTGTAGGTAACTTTCGCTTACTCCCAATCTATCCTGTGCAGAGTACTATTTTGACTGAAGAGATTAAGGAGATAGGCTCAGATGCATCTCACAGGAGAGAAGTGGCTAGACCCCACAGCCTCCCTCCCCAGCACAGTGTCTGACATGGTGGAGAGACTGCAAAAACCAATATTTTTTGAAGGGATAAATTATTTGACTTAATCCCACTTCGTAGTTAAAAATCAAGGTGTCAATAAAGGCATTGAGCATTTTGAAATCCACAAGTGAATAGATGCAGCAAAATCACGGATAAATATCAATATCCTGGGGCTTAATAATCACCCAGTAAGTGCTAATACTGACCATTGTTATTTACATTAAAAAAGAGTGAGTTCTTGTCTTGAAAATTCTTTCCAGCTTCCTATTCCAAACTCACTTTTACTTAACAACTTGATGAAATAAATACAATTTGATGTATATATAGCTATTCCCTCTGTGGCCTTCTAAGGTGAAATTATCCCATAAAGACAAGAGGACTCTGAGCCAAGAAACCTAAGTGCATATTATTGTAATGAAAAGTAATTATCACTAAAACTAAGTCATTCGTATCATTAGTATGTAGGAACCAGACATTTAAAAGAAAAGCTAGCGACAGACAGCCCCTAAATCCCAAGCCTGTTCAAACATGAGACCCTTCTCAGTTAATAAAAATGCTTGGAGACACAGATCAGGTATATTTCTATGGTTCTGTGTAACAGCCACACATATGGGTGGGCATTACTTATGGCTAAGCACTATTTACTCTACAAATAAATTACTATGTAGCGTACATTGTTAGGGTCACATGGTAGCCCTATAGCTTAAAAGACTGAAATAACCATGCATTTATCTTGTCACTACAGGTACTTACAGTGTAATTACAAGGTCAACAGTTACCATGTAATTCTGTAGTTTCCACATTGTGGTTCTTAAACAACAGGAAAGTATATTGTCTTCCCAGTACCTTCCAGAATCTCGATCTGTGTTCTACCATCCCACTTGTCATGTGAAACAGATGCAATGATATTTTTAAAGAAAAACAAAATGTATTCATTGGGGGAAAAAAGTCACTCAAGTTGGAGGACATCTAGTTTAGAGATGTCCTTTTCTTTGATTTCTAAGTGTTTTTTTATTGGAATGTCACACCTAATTTAGGGAGTGACTCCAGACAAAAGGTAACACACCATTTTGCTTAGCACTGCTATTTTCATATAGTTGCTGGTCATGTAGAATAGTAAGAATGGCACATATTTAAAGGTGTAGATTTCCTGAACAAATCAGGACAAACTGGCATGGCGTCCTAACTCAGGTCATACCCATAAAGTGTCCTTCTCCTGTATTGGATATCTAAGTGCTTTTCTCTTGGCCCATTAACACTGTAACCCTCTGTACATAATCTGTGGCTGGCTGTCTGTTGGATGACACACCTAAGTCTGTGACACGTATTCCTTCCTGTATGTAGTGACTCTGAAATCATGAGTTTCATTAAAGTCTTATAAAACTCTTCTAATCTTCCCTCCTTTATATAGAGAAGCAGGGCATTCTTTGATAGTCAGGATTTGAACAATTCATTCCAAATTTATTATAGGTTACTATCATACAGAGAATAATAAAGAATTTTTTAATTACTTTAACTCATAAGAATGGGCTGATAGATATTCCATCAATGTTATGATTCCCTTGGATGGAGAAATGCTAAATGCTAACCCAAACAGATTTTAAAACTATAATTACTTGGTAAACAGGGGAATCATAGCCAAATAATTATTCATGAGTACAGATTGAATTCATCTGAAATTTTTTTCTAAATTTCTTATTGAATTCTTCTATCTGTGGCAAAGTCACTAAGCATAGCACCATCAAAATTCTTTGCTTCTCCAATATGCTTTATTTGACAAGAGCAAGCTGTGCATTGGGTTTTGGTAGAGGGTCTTTGTTCTTTCTCTGGTGATGAGACATGAATAATTTGGCCAGCATTGGTAGAGAGTCTGCACTTGAAAAGGTTGTTTTAGAAAAGCAAGAACCAAGTGATCACAAAAGGATCCCATAACTAATTCTCATATTTAAATGCAGCTAATAGATAGGTGGAGAAATGTCTTCTTCAAAATGGACTCTCAGGATGAAAACTAGACAGACTATCCAGGCAGAACCCAAGCAAACATTATCACCTAATGAGTTCACAAAGCTCTGTTCAGTAGCAGGATCATTTGAAATGCTGGATCATAATTAACTTATATATATTTTAAATCTTTCTCTCTCTCTCTCTCTCTCTCTCTCTCTCTCTCTCTCTCTCTCTCTCTCTCTCTCTTTTCTGTATTTAAGGACTAATTTGGACCTTTCACTATAATTCTGAATACATAATGTAAAAAAGACAGAAGGCACAAGGCCTACCTACAATGTGTGCTTCTGTATTTCAAAAACACAATGATTGTGTTTAGGGAAAGATGAGTTAAAATGCTGGCAGGATATTCAAATGGGGCAGAGAGGACAAAGGCATAGGGATAATCGTAAGTTGTCCTTATCTTTATCATTTTTTTTCTTCTCTCATTTTAAAGAAGGTCCCATAGATTCAGGTGTACTCTCTAAGTCTTTACGTAGCTGGGGATAAGTGTGCACCTATGGCTTTCCTTTCTCTGTGCCCCAATTTGCCCTTTCAGTAAGACTTACAAAAATATGTTCACATACTAGATGTCGTGTAAAAATTAAGAAGACACACAAATTTAAAGAACATGAAAATAGAGCATGCATAAATAGAAGCAAGGTTTGCCCAAATTGTTTAAAATGCTCTGGTGGAAGAGAGCGAGAAACATGCTGAAGTTTGCAGAAAAAGAGGACTATAGGCTGAAGAAACTTGCTTCAGCCATCACACTGTAGAGATGCGTGGAGAAAACTGTGAATGGAATACTCACATTGACCTTGTAGTTGTTGGAAGTAAGAAAAATGTACATTATTAGTGGTGTACTGACCCATAGGATCTGACCAGTAAATGATTCACACCATGTTTATCCCACACTTTCATAAGCATGCATTTCAATGACTGCTCCTATTCTGTTCTTCTGTAGTAATTTTCCGTAAGGGAGAAGCACCGTACCTTTAAGTTTTAAATATAAAAAATGACACTGATTAACCTTTAAAATGGTGCCATTTAATCAAAGCAAGTAGATCTTTAATGGCTTTTAAATGGACTAATAAATCACACACTTTTTTTTCCTAACATGAAAATAAACGAAATATTTTGGGGGAGAAAAATGTAGCGTTTTACTTCTTGGACTGTTTGCGTAAATGCAAATATGGAGACAGCTGGCTATGACTCAGAGTGACTCTGATTTGGAAGGTGACCATTTGCCTCTATCCCAGGATGCTCTTAATTTGTCTACCTTTTCCTTTGCCTGCTTGGGAGTCAGACTAACAGGTAGCTCGGTAGCACCTCAGCATCCTGACAGCTTTCGAGACTAGGTCTAAGGAACACACCTGAGTATCTTGTAGAAGGCGATTGATCTTCCCCTTTAGGAGAAAGTGGCCAGAGGAAGTGAGTGTGTTTTCTGCTCATCCTCTGCCATTACTAATTCTCCTCAGGCACAAATAAAGAACGAAGCAACCCTTAATCTCTGCAAAAACAGGATGGACTCCCTGTATTATGTGCTGAGTATTTGGACAGAGAACCTATTGGTATTCCTGAAGACACACACATGGCCTGCCTGAGCACGGGCAGGTTCCTCTGTGATATAACCTAAGCCTGGCTTTGTATGGTTTCATGTAAACCAAAGGACTGAATGAACTGGAATTTTAAAAGAAAATGTAAGTATGATATTTTTTTTTAGGGACCAATTTACTTATTTGGACCACATACAGACCTAGGCGTGGAATAAGGAGCTAGTCAGAGTAAACTGAGGCTCAGACCCGAGTAGCCATGCTTGGACTCAGTGTGTGAGGTTGTCAGAGGATCTACAGGTTGGAAGAGTGAGGGAGGACTGGATAGCTAGCTAATGTGTACAGAAAAAACAACTTCTGGGCCAGAATTTAACAGTAGCTTCTAGTATCCGGTACTTATGCTGTTAAGTACTTAAACTGGACATTTTACAAGCACTGCTCCACTTTATTCAATGACTCAATTGGGTTTAGATGATTGATGCTACAATTTTACAGATGTGGAAAGTAAAATCCAGAGTAATTATAAAACTTGTCCAAGGTCACGGAGTATTGAGTATAAAAGACTCCTAATATAGTTCCTTGGCAAAATGTCCGACTGTCACTTCTCCACCAATAACGTCTCTGTCTAAATGGCTCCCTTCTGTATTGTGAAGGAACACAAGCCTTCTCTCTTATCAAAATAAGTAACCTGTCTTGACCATGCAGCATCCAGGGAGTTCTCTAATGATAGCCTCCTACTTGTCTCCCAGGTCTAATCTCCCGACTCTCACGTCTCCTTCCCATATGGTTCCGACAGTGCTCAAACCCATGTCAGCATTACCACTGTACCCCATCACTTTTGTATGAATTTGTAGTACAGCCTAAGCTTTGTCTTTCTCCCCATCTTGCGTTACTATAGGAAACTGCCCCTCCACGCAGAACCTGCCCTCTTTTGAGTCACCTAAAACAAGGCAATGACAAGAACACATTTTTTTTTCATGACCTGTGGCTTCTGGCTACAGTGACCACTCGTTGAAACAACACATACTGGTCTTCCAAGCTCTCTCGCTGTTTCTTCATTCCTCAGAAGGCTTCTATTCCAGTGACTCTTTGTTGAAAGGCCTCAGAAGCTTTGGTGGCAATGAGCTCCATTTGTGTCTTTCTTCTCTGCTAAACTACCAGGTGGAATATCTCAGACTTAAATCATCTTATAAACACTGATGTTAATGACCCTAAGTCACCAACCCAGGTTTCTCATCTGCCCTTCAGAGTTGTACATCTCACTGCTCAATAGCACCATGGCCACGTGGATACACGTTATAAACTCCATCTTAGTACAGCTTAGCCTGCATGTATCATGTTCTTTCTACTCTTTCCCATTTGAAAGCAACTGTTTACTTCATGTAATCCAAAATTCTGAAATACTTGTTTATTCAATTTCTGCTGCACCTTTTTGCTTTACCTCCCAAATTAACTCTTCCAAGTTCCCAGTCTCCTCTGATAATCTCACTTCCCCCGAAGCCGACCTTCATCATATGTGAGGGTTTAGGTAGACCTTTGAATCCCATCCTGTACAGGCCTCTCCAGTGAGTCCTTTTCACTGCTCTTAGTGTGGTATTTCTAAAATACCCATCACACCACACCTTACATCTATATAATCCCTTCCAGATTGCCCACTTTCATTTCCCTTATTCCAGCTACACAAGGCTTGTTGAGACCTGCCCTTGACAACCCCGTGACTACCATGTGCTCATCTTTCCTGCAATCATAGCACAACCTACTGTCCTTGGCATGGTTGTCTTTCCCATCTCTGGATAATTGCCCACCCTCCTTGTTTTGCACCTTGAATGCCATGTTCTGCCAAGCAAAACCTATTTTCTGTCAATATCTCATATAGAAACGAGTCATTTTATTAAGATAAGTCTTGGGTTTCCACTGAATAGAGAGAAATTCTCACCTTCTTGGTTTTCTTTTCCAACTGTAAGAAGATTTTAGCTGTAGTCCTCCATATTCATCATTTTGCCTTTGTGTGACCTAGCTATTGCTCATATGTCATCAATTTCAAAAGCAATATTTTCACTCATTTTGCTACTCCTTTCACTACAGCTTGACCCCCCCCCCCCACACACACACCTGTTAGGTTCTTAATAAATAATGTTGAACTCAGTGATTTTTCAAAAGGACCTTCACTTTTAAGCTTAAGCAAATTAGAATATAACATGTGACTTCTATTATTTTGAAAACAGCCAGTAAGATTTAGAGACCATTTAGCCATAGAACAAATGAGATTTATTTTGTAGATCAATTAATTAGAAGTCAGGAACATACATCCAGACACTGTGTTATCACTAGACACTGGGAAGTCCTTAAATAAGTAATTTATCTCTGTTTGATCTAGGCATTTCATCTGCAAACTGAGATGAAAAGAGTGTTTTCCAAAATCTCACTACTTTGCAAATATCTATTCTTAATGAGGGCCTAATTAACCACACAGGACAGATGAACAAGAATAGAATAAATGTTACTGAACAACAGAGTCACCCCAAAGTTAAAACAAACAAACAAATAAATAAATCTGATTTGCTGTAAATAATTCAATGTAGCTATTAAATAAAAAAGCAGAAAACGTAGTCTCCAGACATCTCCCTGAGATTTTATATAGCTAAGGCTTTTTAGCTAGAACTAAAAAAACTCCCCCAAAATATTGTCAGGGAAAATTGTCATTTGGCCAGGAAATGTCTTTCTTTATAGACACATCAAAGGCACCTCTCTACTGTCTCCAACACATCTTCAAATCAAGTACACAATTATTTTATTTGTGGTTCTAACTTCCCAGGACCAAAAAATATCAACTTTGTCTTTGATTGTGCAGATCCTGAATATTTATATACCTTTCAAGTCGATGTAGTTTATTGAAGAAAGAACACAGCTCAGTCACATCTATTAAATATTAAGTATTTTGCTGGAAATGCAAAACAGGTACACAGCCCTGTGATCTTAACCTCTAGAGATACGACTGGGTACTCTCTCCCCCACCTATTTGGTTGCAGAGGAGTTTTTTTTTTTTTTTTTTTTTTTTTTTTTTTTTTTTAAACTGTGCTTAAAAAAAAAACTGACTTAAATAACACATTGAACTGTAATGTGGTGTTAAGATGAAATGTGTTTGAAGTTGCATATTACATCCAGAAGAGCACTGCCATAATTCATAGTGATTAATGTTAATGTCAAAAATATTAAAGAAAGTAATAATGATTTGTATCTTCATGTAATGGGCTACCCTTTCTTTGATCTTTTATTCCCTTTGATCAATGAAATTAAGGGGCAATAAATTTCAAACCAATAAAGAAGAATTCATCGTTACTCAGCGCATTGGTCAGCCTGTGGGAATAACTGCCATGGGGGTTCAGAGAGACAAATGCTAAGGCTGGTGTTAAGAAGGGATCAGATAATTTTACGACCATTAATAACGTTTGTCATGCTGCAAGCTCACATGGAGATTAGGGGAAAGCCAGCTATCCTTCGGGCCCAGACTAATTACCTTCTGGGTCACAAAGACATTTCTTGGCCAGCACACAGTGCAGGTGACTACTGCCCTTTCAGAGGGGATTGTGTCAATGGAGTTGAAGACCCGTGTCAGTGAAGACCCTCAAAGGCGCTAAGACCTGCACAGCTTGGCACACACTCTCCTTGATTTGTATTTCTTTAAAAGAGAAACCATTAAACACACACTGAAATGAAGATGGCTCTCAGAGAACCTCAGTCTCCTAGGTTTAAAAGAAAAAATAAAAAAGAAAGAAAGAAAGAAGGAAGAATGTGTTTAAGTTGTATTGTCCAAAATATATATTTTAGTTTCCCTGATTTCCCAGGTCTGTGAACCCCTGCATAGATTGTCTATGGGATGATTGGACACTTGGTAGGCAGGGTACAAGGGAAACATTGCCATATCCAGGTGAGTCAGCATAGGCATGTCTCCCCACATGCATCCCAACAGTAGCCATGTTTCCTATAGGTACTTCTTCTCAAGGTTTTTGGTGCCTGATGCAGCTTTCTAAGAACTTCATTCAGAATGTCAGCATAAATTAGGGTCCAGTCAGCACATCTTGCTCATCAAAGATTTTATGTAAGAAATCTCTTCTGTTGTTCTATCCTAGCCTCCTAACGACATGTATATATTTACTGGTCTCAATGATAAATGCCAACAGCTGCTAAACACACATCTCCGGAATGCATCCAGTAAACGCTACATTGTCACCACTTCCATGGATTAAACCATGTGTACTGTCTCCCATGATCCATCATCACCTACACACCTGTTGCCGATTTGTTCCTCGTGTCCCACTCGACTTCTAGCAAATGCCTGATGTATCATGGAAGGCAGAATGCACTTATTAGCATCTGACAACATACAGGTTACAGAAAACTGACCACGATGTTGCTAAATCATGCCATTCACAGCTCTCAGCAGCAGGACCTCATGAGTGTCTAATGGACTTACAATAAACAGACTCCATTCACCTTCATAAAACTGCAGGGGTACAGCTCAGGTTGGCTGTTGTGGGGAAAATATCACAGTCATCAGTAATTTGTTTCCAAGACTCAGTATTTAGGCTCCATGCATTTACAGACTGGTAACTGTAACAAGGCAAAGACTTATAACTGTGTTAAGTGTCTGATAACATTGACACTTACTAAAGTTCCTTTCATGAAACACTAGCTTCACTTTGAATAGTAGTACATTTGGACATTTAAAGAAGTGCCAAAAATGAATGCTTAGTCCATAGCCACATTCAGACATGAAGACCATAATGCTTTAAATAAATATTTATAGCATCCAATAGCTTTCTTATGTATCTGTTCATGTGGATTTTCTCAGAAACGTCTCTGATATCTCATTTCTTTTCTGCAAAAATCTTTTATGGGTTTCTGTGTTTCTGACCCTAATCTTGCAGTTGATTGGTGTCACAGTGCCAGTTCAATGTCTAAGCATGGTCATCCCATCTGGGACCATGGTCTGTAGCCCTCCAGCAACCGATCTAGAACTTGTGCAAAGGAGTTAACCTCAAAGTTAAGTTGTAAGGACCCTTTCTGAACACTGTTTTTTTTGTTGTTGTTGTTTTGTTTTGGTTTTTTTTTTCCAGGGAGAGAGGCCTGGGATGCTAATGTAAATGAGGGCTCATTGTCATTTAAAACAGTACAAATTCTTTATATCCTTATGTTGCCTGAGTTCTAGGTGTGAGAGTGGTATGAGAAGAATCAAAGGCAATGAGTATTCATATCTCTTACAAAGTTTTGGTGTAATGTGATGCCAAAGGGTTTTTGCTTTTAATATAGAAAAAAATCCAGCATGTTTGAAGATCTTTAGATAAATATTTCTGCTGCCAAAGGGAAAACGGAGTCCTTATGCTGAGATGAAATCTTGTAAGTACTAGAATCAGGAGATTAGTAAAGTCCAGCAGCATTGGTACTTGGCCTCTCACAAAGCATACAAAATAGAACGGCACCTCCCAACAGCTCCCCTCTGGATGTTGGTTGGCAAGTCCTTAACTGAAGTGAGAACTTGCACTGCTCACTTATGCTAATAAAAGTTTAACATCGCTCTACAGAATATTCGTTTCAGAGCCATCAGCTCCTTTGGCTATAGATATGCTTTGAGAAAGTATAAATCTTTAAAGTGAGATAAATTCCACAACTGCTGATGTGAGTCTTCACACATCAGAGGAGCACAGCTGTTTTTGGTAGCACCAAATCAAAATTCAATGCTGCCTCAACCTTCTATTTTTGTAATAGATATTGCATTTAGTCTCCGTTTCATTTCCATTCACTCCCACAAGCAAACTGAAAAATGAGCTGCAACTCGACCACTGACGCTCGATGGGTTCCATGCTGGTCTCAGATGAGCAAATATGTTACTGCCGAGGCATTTCTGTGAGCGTGGGTGCCGAACCTGAACCCTGAAGGGCTAGTGGCAGAGGTCTGATAGTCTGGGTTTCTCACTAGTGACTCTCAGAGGATACCATTATCTGGCATCTGAGCCCTAGGGAAGAAGGTTAAAGTAGTACAACCCAAGATTCCTCCCCAATGCAATCTTGATCTGGTTCCCCTGCAATTCTTCAGAAGTTTCTACTTGACACTTGACTGGAGACATTAACTTCCTCTCCTAGAAACAGATAGTTCCGATTTTGTGAAGCAGCTCTGGACATATTAAAGTTGTCATTTGGGATTACAGGTAATCTCCCATCCTAAAATGCTTCTGCTTTGATGTTGTGAAGATTCACCATATTTAAGAGAGACTCACCCACATCAAAAGAAGATAGATCCCAAATGCCCCCACCAGCACCATTCTGTCACCTCCTCCGATGTTCATATTTCCTCCTAAATTTTCTGCAGCTAGATATGGGATTCCCTTCTACAGACAGGAAAGACAGAAAGCAGATATCAATTAAAAGCCAAGTAATCCAATCACTAGGAGATCCCAGGCTGTTTGGCTGAAGGTGCCCTCACTGGCTTCATAAACCATGGCATCCTTAACAGCTACTCTCAATAATATCTAAAATCAGGAAAGCAAAGATTAAGATGAAAACTTAGAATTCCATAATATGGGAACAGCAAAAACAAAGTCTTGACAATAAATTTTGTAGAGGCGTCTCTGCTCTGTTCTTTAGGGACAACCTAGTCTGACTGCAGGAGTTTAATTTTTTTTTTTTTTTTTCTGATAAGAAAAGTCCTTACGTGACTTGTAGTTTAAAAAAAAATGCTTTATTCAGTAATTAAAGTGTCTAGGCCAAGATAGTAATCAAAACTCTGAAGTTCATTTAAAGGTAAATCATTGCATTTCTCCTTCCTTTGCTGAGCTCAAACTGAAAATCCTTGGTCAGAAAAGAGGGTCATGGTTCTGGGTCACTGTTGATTGCTTCATAGCTCTCCTTCTCTCTGTTCCCTGTCTTAGCTCTGCAGTTTTGGATTCTGATCCTTCTGGGTTAGGAGAGGAAGCAGAGAAAGGATAAAGGTAAAAGGAACAAAAGAGATTACTTGGATAGCATTCCTGTAAGCTGGGCTTGAGTACGAGAGTCAAGGGGAAAAGTCCAATGCTTGTTTTTTTCAAGTATTTCCTCTGTGCCCTCTGCATAATGAGGGTCCCAGCTGCAGATACCTTGGGTTCTGCCATTGTCTGCTTTGTCTGATGCTAGGGATGCTCCACTGGCCCCGCCTCACACAGTTCTCAAGTGTGTAGTAAGAGACTCCTCTTGCTTGGCTTCTAAGGTGCCGCTGCTGCACAACTTTTATCCAAAGAACCCACAGAACCAGCCTGCCCCTCATCCTCCCTTACAATTTGAAAATACCTAGCCAGGCCCAGGGCAAGCCCTGGCCTTACTGCTGCTCGTAGCCTGGTTGTCCTATCTTCTCTTTAGGAATAACCGATGGGCCACATGCTATGCATGCCTCAGGGACCATGGGAGACCCAAGTCACTCACTCTCAGAATACTTAGTGCACCGATCCAGGGGAGAAGCTCAGTTCCTGACCTTTATAAGACACTGCAGGCACTCCCCTAAAAAAAAAATATCACTTTCCACACCCACTTCCTTCAGCCTCCTTGCCCTCTTCAGAAAGGAGGTATGTGCTCGATGAAGTGCAGAAAAACCAGGTGTCGAGCTAAAGTGGCAGGTCACAGATCACAGCACCTGTCTGGCAAGTTTATTGGGCAGCCTAAGATCCTGTGGCACAAAGGAAGGAAATGGAACTGAGATGGTGAAGGGCCAGAGAAAGTCCTGATATTATTGACTGCTATTGTTAAAAATCAAAGTCCACCATTGATAGGCCCTGTTATTTGGGACATAGAAGAACAAGAACATAACTGGAGAATTTCAGAACAAACTTCTCTAGGTCACATCAACCAATGAAAAGCAGCCCTTATTGGTATAGAAATGATTTACTGGACTTTATTCAGATCAGTCAGGTAAATTCTTCTCCTGAACAATCACATGATTGCACGGGAAATGAAATGGTTGCAAGCCAATTTAAAGATGGCAGCACAGTGATACAGGCAGGGTAAGTGGCTTCTGCGAAGAATGGAGAGCTGCAAGGCAGTTAGCTAAAACTCCTCCATGAAATCCATTGCACAATAATCTCAACGGAACTGAAGAAATGAGCACTTATGTTCATTAACTGTGCATGTAATTTTTAAAAGCAAGAACTAAAGATTAGATAATAAAAATAAAAGTGAAGGAAAGAGAGCTGGAGAGAGAGAGGGAGGGAGGGAGGGAGGGAGGGAGAGAGGGAGAAAGAGGGAGAGGGAGGAAGAGGGAGGGAGAGAGAGACAGAGACAGAGACAATAGGCTTGAGAAGCCAAAGCAAAAATAAGACTTAAATGACAAATTATCAGTGTAGGAGGGTCTTTCAAGTCTCACTAAATATCTTCATTATAATCTAGGCCAGAGAAATAAACAGCAAGTTAATTAAGCCTGTAGGTAGCATTAATTCAGTGCAAGGGACAAAGGGTAGTGAGATAATAAAAAGGCTTTAGAGGTTAGGAGCAGAAGCAGCAAGCAGAAAGGAATTTGAGAAAGTGCATGGATTTAACAGAATGAAGCCCTTGGAAAATAGGACAGCTAACAGCAAATTCAACTGGTTGTGTCAACGATTAAATATATCCTAGATGCAATGTTTTGGGAAAATAATCACCAGCATCTTTTGGCTTCCCTAGTCTGATGAAAAATAATGATGAATACAGGAATAACCATTCATAAAATGACACCTCTGTCCTAGCATGAAAAATATTTACATTTGCTATAGTACAGTACATATTTGATAAAGTTTGAGAATCCATGAGAAAATGGAAGTGGAAAAGTAAACATCTTACCTACTTAAATGTGGTTTGTCTGTTTGTTTATCTGATAGGAAAGTTAAGTTTGGAAAGGACGTAATTTATAAATGGGCTATCTGGGAAAGCTTACTGATTACTAAAGCAAAGCAAATAAGAACCAGTAAAGGAGATATAGCCTGTAGACCCTGAGCCCCACACACCTGCTACAGTTCCTCTCTTTCCAGCTGCATCTGTGTAATCGTTAGAGCAACAACTCACACCTGACTCCTCCCTGGGGTCTTTGCTTATTCTTCCTTCAGTCTAGCCCATCCTCTTCCAGGTTTTGTCACATCAAAAGCTCTCTCTTCGAAATATCCATGGACCATCATAGCTGAGATTGCCCTTCACATCTAGTTGGTTTCTCATGTTGTGTAATGTTGTTGCAGGACTTACCATTATCATTACCTGAAACCATGTCAACAGTGACTTATTGTTGGTGAACTTCTCTCTTTCTCATCCCTAGGCTGTAAGATCTATTACAGGAGGATTGTTTTCTCCCATGCTACTGTTTTCTATACTTTAATACTTAGCTCCTGGCAATTGCCCAATATAACATATATATATATATATGTATATATATACTTTACATGTGTTTTATATGTATTAAATATGCAATATATCTAATATGTGCATTATATAAATGTAATAGGTGAATATGTAATAGATAAATTATATCTGTAGGTCTGTATACTGTCTTTGAGGAGATTGTGAAAACACTATCTAGAACAAAGGAGACGTGATATGCAGAATGTGTCATTGTCAGTGGGTAGAACTAATGAATCAGAATAGAGATTCAATTTTTAAATAAGCAGTTGCGTTAAGTTCCTCAGAGTGGTTAAGCTTACCAATTCTGTAATTATGTATTTGGTCATATTAGTTCCCCAATAATGAAATTCCAAGGATCACTTCCGCGGTAGCATCAAACCAATGTGTATATTTACTCATCAAAATTCATATGAAGTTAACTACCGTGCGACTCCTTCCAGCTTTCTTTTTTCTCCAATAGAGGAAATTAATGTATGCAATCTAATGAGATATGCTGCAATTAGAGAACGACTCTGCATGGTGATATCTCCGCTTGTATATGTTTCCAGTGAAACAGAGTCTGTGGTGACATTTCAGGAATCGAAAGAATGAAAAGCAAAATTAAATTGCTATTAGATTTCAAATTGCAGCTGGGTACCTGAATACAAAGTCAATCCGTGAAAAGCTGATTTTTTTTTAATGTACCTCCACCCATATTAAAATAATTTGATATGTATGTAGGTTTGATGTACATTCATGAGGAAGTGTAGCCTAGCTTGCAAACCAAGAAATATGAAAACACTGTCACTTATAAGAGAAAACCCACCAACAGTTTTAGTATACTCCTGAGCCCTTCCATATTTGAAGAAGGCCATTTGAAGATACTCTCAATCCTAATTGTTCTAATCCTGGAACAAAGCCTGTAGTGAAAGCAAAGCAGAGTCCAGAAACTCCAGGAATTACAGATTCGAAAGGACTCGGTGTTGTTATATAGGGAAGTACTGGGGAAAATAAAAGTAACAATCTAATTTTCCTGACCCACTTTTGAAACTATCCCATTTATCTATTTCTCTATCTACCTGTTTTGTTTTGTTTTGTTTTTTAACAACTGGAAGGGAAAAAATGAGCAGTATAATCACAGACATTAATGTAAAGCCATGAAGTGTACCATCTAATTCTAGCCTCTTCTGTGTGACAATGCGCATTACATCTGGGGTTTGATGCCCATGGGCAAACACTTCCCCCACTGAGCACTGTCCACAGGCTTCGCTTTGCCTTTCAATTTGAAGCAGTGTCTCACTAAGTTAGCATGCATACTTTGCTCCCTCCGTAACCCAGGCTGGCCATGATCTTGTGATCTTCCTTTCTCAATGTCCAGATTATCTAGGATTGATTACAGGTCTCTGATGCTGGACTGCCTCAGTTATATCACCTACAAAAGGATGAAGCCACCTTGGCTCCTGCATTCTCAAGCTGTGATAGCCAAGAGCCACCAGCAGTTAGCTGGGGCACCGTGAGGAGCCTGCGATGATGAAAGTCACATGGAAGTACTTCATACACTGTCTTTGTTTGGCTGAGATGTTGATGTCGCTTTTGATGTTCCCCGCAGGTCTTTCTCCTGCCTGCACCTCCTACGACTCATCAAGCACCAACTCCTCTACCTAACTGTGATATGAGGCATTGGATCAAACCTCGAGTCTTATAGAGCCGAATAGACAACTCCGTTATTATTTTGATGATTTAAGAAAAACAAAACACAATATAGTAAGCGATACTTAAATGTTTCCTTGCAGAATATCCATGGGACATAGATAAGTCTTTGTTTCGATTTCCTATACATTTGTTTTAAGTTGAATATATATCCTACTTCATGAAAGAGTCCTACATATGGACTGGGAATCTGGCCCATGGATAGATTTCTTGCTTGGACAAGGTCTTGAGATCAAACTTCAGAACCATCACAAAAGAAAAGACTCTTGCGTTGTTATATCAGTTCCTGTATCTGGCAAATATGAACAACAAATCCTCTTCTTACAAGAAATACACTGAGTCATAAATACTGAATGACAGGTGAGGTGTTGCAGTGTGTGCACTTTTACTTACTAAAGACAAAAGCTTCCCCTAATGAGTATCAGTGTTAGCCAGAAAAACACAGCGAAATTACTCGTGTTTGTATGCTTGCCTTATTTGAAATGATGCCATTATGAAAGCTTCATGGCCCTCTCTTTTTAGTATTAGCAACAGAACACCTATAACATATTCTCATTTGAAAGACAAGAAGAAAATGTACAAAATCAGTGTAAAATGAACCTAAACTGATTAGCTGTCTTTCACTTTCTAAACTGCACCTTCAACAAAAAGAAGTATCAAGTGAAATTGCCAACCAGCCATTGAAAGGCCACTCATCAATGCTGAAGACCACAATCAGCTTGTCATAATTAACTTCGTATCTAAGGAAGGACAAACAGAAGCAACAGCTCAATGCTCAAGCCCATCGCTTGAAAGATGGAGTTCAAATGGGTAGAAATTGAACTTGGGCCAAACTACTTTATCCTGATCACCTTGTTCCATAAATCAAGTAGAAAAATAACTGTACATCAGCAATGTTGTATATTAGTTCAGTTTTATTGGACTGAATTTCATTATTTTTATAAAGTGAATTTCTCCACAAAATAGCATGAATACAAAGATATGAATTATATATGTGCTTCATCACAATATACTCCTTTTACTTTAATGCTGTTCCTGCAGATATTACACACATTCACACACACACACACACACACACACACACACACACACACTTTCCTCTTGATCTAGCACTTGTTTGTCCAGTCCTCAATACTGTGGGCACTATTCCACAAGATTATGTGTCTTCTGTGTTTGACTTCTATACCTCGCTGCTGGTTTCCTGTTATCCTGCTTTCATGAACCTACTTGACGTTGATTATAACATTTACTCCTCCACTTTTGAGCTGGAAAAAAGTTCTTTATATAAACAACTTTCCCGCTGGATTCCCTGTATTCCACTACTTAGAAACTTCAAGGAAAAAAAAAATGGGTAGAAATGACAAGGAAGGAGGTGAAAATTTTTCTTCGGCTGAATTAGAAAGAAAATATGTAAATAGCTCTGTAAAACCTCCACAATTTCTACAATTATGAAAAACCGGAAGAAGAGCAAG